>NW_026512291.1:32500-67897 GCF_027579735.1 Bombina bombina
CAATTTCACCAAGGTGGAATATGTATCTTTGTAAGCTCCACCAATGCAAGGGGCCTCTTAAAGAAAGCATGGACTTCATTCTGACATAAAAATATCTTGAATATCTATATGCAATGGTAAACAACCAGCTATATGGTCAGTGGAAAAAATATCTAGTACACTCTTAAAATAACATTTATATATACTTACAGAGGTTGAATTTGGTACATATTCCAGTTAATTAAAAATATAAAAAAACAAAAAAAAAGCCAAAAGCGCTAAGACTATATATCAGTAAAAGGATTCAGCCTTACACATTTTTCTATAGAGTACACATATCAGTAATAGCAAACGATTCGCTAATAATTGTGCAAACAGGTAAAAGTGACATCAATTCATATAACAAATCCCATCAATCTATGGCTATATCATGCAAAGCATTGTCCCAAATTACCTGATTTAATATAAACAATCCAAATTATGATTACTATTATTTCTGGGTTGCACATAAGTCAGGAATAGTTGTAAACTTAAAAAGAAACGTATACTGTCCATAAAAAGTGAAAAGTAAACATCTGTAGACGTCCTTTAGCCTGAGGGTATACCCATAAAACACAATATTATGTGCATAAGCTCAGTGGAGTAAAGCAGATGGTGCTGTGCACAGACCAACTAATTGCAAATCAACTAATCTATGAGATTCGTTGACAACTATTTTCATAATCTATTATTATCGATTATGCCGATTAGTTGTTGCAGCTCTACATCTGATAACAGAATCCAAGCCCAGGTGTTCCTGGGAGCTTACTTACCAACTAAGATACCCCCCACACACACACCCAATGGCAGGCCTGTAGATCGACTTACATTAACAAACATCGATGATTTGTGTCACTTAAATCTACATAGTTTCCCTGAAGTACACAGAGCTAAATTACTTTTGATTGGCTCCATAATCGGTAATATCAGTAAGTTTCTGACCGATAACGATTATTTCACAAAATTCCAAATATCGGTCCTCTTAATTGGCCGCTCCGATAATTGGTCTATCCCTAATGCACAGTAGCAGATAATGACACGTGCACATCCCTTCCTCATTCCTCTCACTCAGCACTACTACATGTTATATCCTTTCCTCATGCCCCTCACTCTGCACTACTACATGTTATATCCCTTCCTCATGCCTCTCTCTCTCTCAGCACTACTACATGTTATATCCCTTCCTCATGCCTCTCTCTCTCAGCACTACTACATGTTATATCCCCTCTTCATGCCTCTCTCTCTCAGTACTACTACATGTTAAATCCCTTCCTCATGTCCCTCACTCAGCACTACTACATGTTATATCCCTTCCTCATGCCTCTCACTCAGCACTACTACATGTTATATCCCTTCCTCATACCCCTCACTCAGCACTACTACATGTTATATCCCTTCCTCATGCTCTCTCTCAGTACTACTACATGTTATATCCCTTCCTTATGTCTCTCTCTCAGTACTACATGTTATATCCCTTCCTCATGCCTCTCTCAGTACTACTACATGTCATATCCCTTCCTCATGCCTCTCTCTCTCTCAGTACTAATACATGTTATATCCCTTCCTCATGCCTCTCTCAGTACTACTACATGTTATATCCCTTCCTCATGCCTCTCTCTCTCTCAGTACTACTACATGTTATATCCCTTCCTCATGCCTCTCTCTCTCAGTATTACTACATGTTATATCCCATCCTCATGCCTCTCTCTCTCTCTCAGTACTACTACGTGTTATATCCCTTCCTCATGTCTCTCTCTCAGTACTACTACATGTGATATCCCTTCCTGTCTCTCTCTCTCTCTCAGTACTACTACATGTTATATCAATTCCTCATGCCTCTCTCTCTCTCAGTATTACTACATTTTATATCCCTTCCTCATGCCTCTCTCTCAGTACTACTACATGATATATCCCTTCCTCATGTCTCTCTCTCTCTCAGTACTACTACATGTTATATCCCTTCCTCATGCCTCTCTCTCTCAGTACTACTACATGTTATATCCCTTCCTCATCTCTCTCTCTCTCTCTCAGTACTACTACATGTTATATCAATTCCTCATGCCTCTCTCTCAGTACTACTACATGTTATATCAATTCCTCATGCCTCCCTCTCTCAGTACTACATGTTATATCCCTTCCTCATGCCTCTCTCTCTCAGTACTACTACATGTTATATCCCTTCCTCATCTCTTTCTCTCTCTCAGTACTACTACATGTTATATCCCTTCCTCATGCCTCTCACTCAGCACTACTACATGTTATATCCCTTCCTCATACCCCTCACTCAGCACTACTACATGTTATATCCCTTCCTCATGCCTCTCTCTCTCAGCACTACTACATGTTATATCCCTTCCTCATGCCTCTCTCTCAGTACTACTACATGTTATATCCCTTCCTCATGCTCTCTCTCAGTACTACTACATGTTATATCCCTTCCTTATGTCTCTCTCTCAGTACTACATGTTATATCCCTTCCTCATGCCTCTCTCAGTACTACTACATGTCATATCCCTTCCTCATGCCTCTCTCTCTCTCAGTACTAATACATGTTATATCCCTTCCTCATGCCTCTCTCAGTACTACTACATGTTATATCCCTTCCTCATGCCTCTCTCTCTCTCAGTACTACTACATGTTATATCCCTTCCTCATGCCTCTCTCTCTCAGTATTACTACATGTTATATCCCATCCTCATGCCTCTCTCTCTCTCTCAGTACTACTACGTGTTATATCCCTTCCTCATGTCTCTCTCTCAGTACTACTACATGTGATATCCCTTCCTGTCTCTCTCTCTCTCTCAGTACTACTACATGTTATATCAATTCCTCATGCCCCTCTCTCTCTCTCAGTATTACTACATTTTATATCCCTTCCTCATGCCTCTCTCTCAGTACTACTACATGATATATCCCTTCCTCATGTCTCTCTCTCTCTCAGTACTACTACATGTTATATCCCTTCCTCATGCCTCTCTCTCTCAGTACTACTACATGTTATATCCCTTCCTCATCTCTCTCTCTCTCTCTCAGTACTACTACATGTTATATCAATTCCTCATGCCTCTCTCTCAGTACTACTACATGTTATATCAATTCCTCATGCCTCCCTCTCTCAGTACTACATGTTATATCCCTTCCTCATGCCTCTCTCTCTCAGTACTACTACATGTTATATCCCTTCCTCATCTCTTTCTCTCTCTCAGTACTACTACATGTTATATCAATTCCTCATGCCTCTCTCTCTCAGTACTACTACATGTTATATCAATTCCTCATGCCTCCCTCTCTCAGTACTACTACATGTTATATCCCTTCCTCATGCCTCTCTCTCTCAGTACTACTACATGTTATATCAATTCCTCATGCCTCTCTCTCAGTACTACTGCATGTTATATCCATTCCTCATGTCTCTCTCTCTCTCAGTACTACTACATGTTATATCAATTCCTCATGCCTCTCTCTCTCACTACTACTACATGTTATATCCCTTCCTCATGCCTCTCTCTCAGTACTACTACATGTTATATCCCTTCATCATGCCTCTCTCTCAGTACTACTACATGTTATATCCCTTCCTCATGCCTCTCTCTCAGTACTACTACATGTTATATCCCTTCCTCATGCCTCTCAGTACTACTACATGTTATATCTCTTCCTCATGCCGCTCTCTCTCAGTACTACTACACGTTATATCCCTTACTAATGCCTCTCTCTCTCTCTCTCTCTCTCTCAGTACTACTACATGTTATATCCGTTCCTCATGCCTCTCTCTCTCTCTCTCTCTCAGTACTACTACATGTTATATCCCTTCCTCATGCCTCTCTCTCTCAGTACCACTACGTTATATCCCTTCCTCATGCCTCTCTCTCTCAGTACCACTACGTTATATCCCTTCCTCATGCATCTCTCTCAGTACTACTACATGTTATATCCCTTCCTCATGCCTCTCTCTCTCAGTACTACTACATGGTATATCCCTTCCTCATGCCTCTCTCTCTCTCTCAGCACTACTACATGTTATATCCCTTCCTCATTTCTCTCTCTCTCAGTATTACTACATTTTATATCCCTTCCTCATGCCTCTCTCAGTACTACTACATGATATATCCCTTCCTCATGTCTCTCTCTCTCTCAGTACTACTACATGTTATATCCATTCCTCATGCCTCTCTCTCTCTCTCAGTACTACTACATGATATATCAATTCCTCATGCCTCTCTCTCTCAGTACTACTACATGTTATATCAATTCCTCATGCCTCCCTCTCTCAGTACTACTACATGTTATATCCCTTCCTCATGCCTCTCTCTCTCTCAGTACTACTACATGTTATATCAATTCCTCATGCCTCTCTCTCAGT
Organism: Bombina bombina; assembly: GCF_027579735.1. Taxonomy (NCBI): domain Eukaryota; kingdom Metazoa; phylum Chordata; class Amphibia; order Anura; family Bombinatoridae; genus Bombina; species Bombina bombina. The sequence continues at coordinate 36,882 of NW_026512291.1, forward strand.
ACTACTGCATGTTATATCCATTCCTCATGTCTCTCTCTCTCTCAGTACTACTACATGTTATATCCCTTCCTCATGTCTCTCTCTCAGTTACTACTACATGTTATATCCCTTCCTCATGCCTCTCTCTCAGTACTACTACATGTTATATCCCTTCCTCATGCCTCTCTCTCAGTACTACTACATGTTATATCCCTTCCTCATGCCTCTCTCTCTCTGAGTACTACTACATGTTATATCCCTTCCTCATGCCTCTCAGTACTACTACATGTTATATCCCTTCCTCATGCCTCTCTCTCTCAGTACTACTACACGTTATATCCCTTACTCATGCCTCTCTCTCTCTCTCTCTCTCTCTCAGTACTACTACATGTTATATCCGTTCCTCATGCCTCTCTCTCTCTCTCTCAGTACTACTACATGTTATATCCCTTCCTCATGCCTCTCTCTCTCAGTACTACTACACGTTATATCCCTTACTCATGCCTCTCTCTCTCTCTCTCTCTCTCTCTCAGTACTACTACATGTTATATCCCTTACTCATGCCTCTCTCTCTCTCTCTCAGTACTACTACATGTTATATCCCTTCCTCATCTCTCTCTCTCAGTACTACTACATGATATATCAATTCCTCATGCCTCTCTCTCTCAGTACTACTACATGTTATATCAATTCCTCATGCCTCCCTCTCTCAGTACTACTACATGTTATATCCCTTCCTCATGCCTCTCTCTCTCTCAGTACTACTACATGTTATATCAATTCCTCCTGCTTCTCTCTCAGTACTACTGCATGTTATATCCATTCCTCATGTCTCTCTCTCTCTCAGTACTACTACATGTTATAATCCTTCCTCATGTCTCTCTCTCAGTACTACTACATGTTATATCCCTTCCTCATGCCTCTCTCTCAGTACTACTACATGTTATATCCCTTCCTCATGCCTCTCTCTCAGTACTACTACATGTTATATCCCTTCCTCATGCCTCTCTCTCTCTCAGTACTACTACATGTTATATCCCTTCCTCATGCCTCTCATTACTACTACATGTTATATCCCTTCCTCATCTCTCTCTCTCTCTCTCTCTCTCTCTCTGTACTACTACATGTTATATCCCTTCCTCATGCCTCTCTCTCTCAGTACTACTACACGTTATATCCCTTACTCATGCCTCTCTCTCTCTCTCTCTCTCTCTCTCTCAGTACTACTACATGTTATATCCCTTCCTCATGCTTCTCTCTCTCAGTACCACTACGTTATATCCCTTCCTCATGCATCTCTCTCAGTACTACTACATGTTATATCCCTTCCTCATGCCTCTCTCTCTCAGTACTACTACATGGTATATCCCTTACTCATGCCTCTCTCTCTCTCTCTCTCTCTCAGTACTACTACGTTATATACCTTCCTCATGCCTCTCTCTATCAGCACTACTACATGTTATATCCCTTCCTCATTTCTCTCTCACTCAGTATTACTACATTTTATATCCCTTCCTCATGCCTCTCTCTCAGTACTACTACATGATATATCCCTTCCTCATGTCTCTCTCTCTCTCTCAGTACTACTACATGTTATATCCCTTCCTCATGCCTCTCTCTCTCAGTACTACTACATGTTATATCCCTTCCTCATCTCTCTCAGTACTACTACATGATATATCAATTCCTCATGCCTCTCTCTCTCAGTACTACTACATGTTATATCAATTCCTCATGCCTCCCTCTCTCAGTACTACTACATGTTATATCCCTTCCCCATGCCTCTCTCTCTCTCAGTACTACTACATGTTATATCCCTTCCTCATGCCTCTCTCTCTCTCAGTACTACTACATGTTATATCAATTCCTCATGCCTCTCTCTCAGTACTACTGCATGTTATATCCATTCCTCATGTCTCTCTCTCTCTCAGTACTACTACATGTTATATCCCTTCCTTATGTCTCTCAGTTACTACTACATGTTATATCCCTTCCTCATGCCTCTCTCTCAGTACTACTACATGTTATATCCCTTCCTCATGCCTCTCTCTCAGTACTACTACATGTTATATCCCTTCCTCATGCCTCTCTCTCTCTCAGTACTACTACATGTTATATCCCTTCCTCATGCCTCTCAGTACTACTACATGTTATATCCCTTCCTCATGCCTCTCTCTCTCAGTACTACTACACGTTATATCCCTTACTCATGCCTCTCTCTCTCAGTACTACTACATGTTATATCCGTTCCTCATGCCTCTATCTCTCTCTCAGTACTACTACATGTTATATCCCTTCCTCATGCCTCTCTCTCTCAGTACATCTACGTCATATCCCTTCCTCATGCATCTCTCTCAGTACTACTACATGTTATATCCGTTCCTCATGCCTCTCTCTCTCAGTACTACTACATGGTATATCCCTTACTCATGCCTCTCTCTCTCTCTCTCTCAGTACTACTACATGTTATATCCCTTCCTCATGCCTCTCTCAGCACTACTACATGTTATATCCCTTCCTCATGCCTCTATCTCTCTCTCAGTACTACTACATGTTATATCCCTTCCTCATGCCTCTCTCTCTCTCTCTCAGTACTACTACATGTTATATCCCTTCCTCATGCTTCTCTCTCTCAGTACCACTACGTTATATCCCTTCCTCATGCATCTCTCTTAGTACTACTACATGTTATATCCCTTCCTCATGCCTCTCTCTCTCAGTACTACTACATGGTATATCCCTTACTCATGCCTCTCTCTCTCTCTCTCAGTACTACTACATGTTATATCCCTTCCTCATGCCTCTCTCTCTCAGCACTACTACATGTTATATCCCTTCCTCATTTCTCTCTCTCTCAGTATTACTACATTTTATATCCCTTCCTCATGCCTCTCTCTCAGTACTACTACATGATATATCCCTTCCTCATGTCTCTCTCTCTCTCTCTCTCAGTACTACTACATGTTATATCCCTTCCTCATGCCTCTCTCTCTCAGTACTACTACATGTTATATCCCTTCCTCATCTCTCTCTCTCTCTCAGTACTACTACATGATATATCAATTCCTCATGCCTCTCTCTCTCAGTACTACTACATGTTATATCAATTCCTCATGCCTCCCTCTCTCAGTACTACTACATGTTATATCCCTTCCTCATGCCTCTCTCTCTCTCAGTACTACTACATGTTATATCCCTTCCTCATGCCTCTCTCTCTCTCTCAGTACTACTACATGTTATATCCCTTCCTCATGCCTCTCAGTACTACTACATGTTATATCCCTTCCTCATGCCTCTCTCTCTCAGTACTACTACACGTTATATCCCTTACTCATGCCTCTCTCTCTCTCTCAGTACTACTACATGTTATAACCCTTCCTCATGCCTCTATCTCTCTCTCAGTACTACTACATGTTATATCCCTTCCTCATGCCTCTCTCTCTCAGTACAACTACATCATATCCCTTCCTCATGCATCTCTCTCAGTACTACTACATGTTATATCCCTTCCTCATGCTCTCTCTCTCAGTACTACTACATGGTATATCCCTTACTCATGCCTCTCTCTCTCTCTCAGTACTACTACATGTTATATCCCTTCCTCATGCCTCTCTCAGCACTACTACATGTTATATCCCTTCCTCATGCCTCTATCTCTCTCTCAGTACTACTACATGTTATATCCCTTCCTCATGCCTCTCTCTCTCAGTACTACTACATGTTATATCCCTTCCTCATGCTTCTCTCTCTCAGTACCACTACGTTATATCCCTTCCTCATGCATCTCTCTCAGTACTACTACATGTTATATCCCTTCCTCATGCCTCTCTCTCTCAGTACTACTACATGGTATATCCCTTACTCATGCCTCTCTCTCTCAGAACTACTACATGTTATATCCCTTCCTCATGCCTCTCTCTCAGTACTACTACATGATATATCCCTTCCTCATGTCTCTCTCTCTCTCTCAGTACTACTACATGTTATATCCCTTCCTCATGCCTCTCTCTCTCAGTACTACTACATGTTATATCCCTTCCTCATCTCTCTCTCTCTCTCAGTACTACTACATGATATATCAATTCCTCATGCCTCTCTCTCTCAGTACTACTACATGTTATATCCCTTCCTCATGCCTCTCTCTCTCAGTACTACTACATGTTATATCCCTTCCTCATCTCTCTCTCTCTCTCAGTACTACTACATGATATATCAATTCCTCATGCCTCCCTCTCTCAGTACTACTACATGTTATATCCCTTCCTCATGCCTCTCTCTCTCTCAGTACTACTACATGTTATATCCCTTCCTCATGCCTCTCTCTCTCTCAGTACTACTACATGTTATATCAATTCATCATGCCTCTCTCTCAGTACTACTGCATGTTATATCCATTCCTCATGTCTCTCTCTCTCTCAGTACTACTACATGTTATATCCCTTCCTTATGTCTCTCTCTCAGTTACTACTACATGTTATATCCCTTCCTCATGCCTCTCTCTCAGTACTACTACATGTTATATCCCTTCCTCATGCCTCTCTCTCAGTACTACTACATGTTATATCCCTTCCTCATGCCTCTCTCTCTCTGAGTACTACTACATGTTATATCCCTTCCTCATGCCTCTCAGTACTACTACATGTTATATCCCTTCCTCATGCCTCTCTCTCTCAGTACTACTACACGTTATATCCCTTACTCATGCCTCTCTCTCTCTCTCAGTACTACTACATGTTATATCCCTTCCTCATGCCTCTCTCTCTCAGTACAACTACGTCATATCCCTTCCTCATGCATCTCTCTCAGTACTACTACATGTTATATCCCTTCCTCATGCCTCTCTCTCTCAGTACTACTACATGGTATATCCCTTACTCATGCCTCTCTCTCTCTCTCTCTCTCTCAGTACTACTACATGTTATATCCCTTCCTCATGCCTCTCTCTCTCTCTCTCAGTACTACTATATGTTATATCCCTTCCTCATACCTCTCACTCTCAGTACTACTACACATTATATCCCTTCCTCATGCCTCTCTCTCTCAGTACTACTACATTTTATATTCCTTCCTCATGCCTCTCTCTCTCTCAGTACTACTACATGTTATATCCCTTCCTCATGCCTCTCTCTCAGTACTACAACATGTTATATCCCTTCCTCATGCCTCTCTCTCTCAGTACTACGTTATATCCCTTCCTCATGCCTCTCTCTCTCAGTACTACTACTCTCTCTCTCAGTACTACTATATGTTATATCTCTTCCTCATGCCTCTCTCTCTCAGTACTACTATATGTTATATCCCTTTCTCATGCCTCTCTCTCTCTCTCTCAGTACTACTACATGTTATATCCCTTCCTCATGCCTCTCTCTCTCAGTACTACTATATGTTATATCCCTTCCTCATGCCTCTCTCTGAGTACTACTACATGTTATATCCCTTCCTCATACCTCTCTCTCTCAGTACTACTACATGTTATATCCCTTCCTCATGCCTCTCACTCTCAGTACTACTACACATTATATCCCTTCCTCATGCCTCTCTCTCTCAGTACTACTACATGTTATATCCCTTCCTCATGCCTCTCTCTCAGTACTACAACATGTTATATCCCTTCCTCATGCCTCTCTCTCTCTCAGTACTACATGTTATATCCCTTCCTCATGCCTCTCTCTCTCAGTACTACTATATGTTATATCCCTTCCTCATGCCTCTCTCTCTCTCAGTACTACTATATGTTTTATCCCTTCCTCATGCCTCTCTCTCTCAGTACTACTATATGTTATATCCCTTCCTCATGCCTCCTCTCAGTACTACTATATGTTATATCCCTTCCTCATGCCTCTCTCTCTCAGTACTACTACACGTTATATCCCTCACTCATGCCTCTCTCTCTCTCTCTCTCTCAGTACTACTATATGTTATATCCCTTCCTCATGCCTCTCTCTCTCAGTACTACTACACGTTATATCCCTTCCTCATGCCTCTCTCTCAGTACTACTACATGTTATATCCCTTCCTCATGCCTCTCTCTCAGTACTACTACATGTTATATTCCCTTCCTCATGCCTCTCTCTCAGTACTACTATATGTTATATCCCTTCCTCATGCCTCTCTCTCCGTACTACTACATGTTATATCCCTTCCTCATGCCTCTCTCTCAGTACTACTACATCTTATATCCCTTTCTCATGCCTCTCTCTCTCAGTACTACTACATGTTATATCCCTTCCTGATGCCTCTCTATCCGTACTACTACATGTTACATCCCTGTGTATCACAAACATATCGGAGCTGCACATTACGTTTTATACAAATATGCCTCTCTCTCAGTACTACTACATGTTATATCCCTTCCTCATGCCTCTCTCTCAGTACTACTACATGTTATATCCCTTCCTCATGCCTCTCTCTCAGTACTACTACATGTTATATCCCTTTCGCATGCCTCTCTCTCTCTCTCTCTCTCTCTCTCAGTACTACTATATGTTATATCCCTTCCTCATGTCTCTCTCTCTCAGTACTACTACATGTTATATCCCTTCCTGATGCCTCTCTATCCGTACTACTACATGTTACATCCCTGTGTATCACAAACATATCGGAGCTGCACATTACGTTTTATACAAATATGCCTCTCTCTCAGTACTACTACATGTTATATCCCTTCCTCATGCCTCTCTCTCAGTACTACTACACGTTATATCCCTTCCTCATGCCTCTCTCTCCTTACTACTACATGTTATATCCCTTCCTCATGCCTCTCTCTCCTTACTACTACATGTTATATCCCTTCCTCATGCCTCTCTCTCTCTCTCTCTCTCAGTACTACTATATGTTATATCCCTTCCTCATGTCTCTCTCTCAGTACTACTACATGTTATATCCCTTCCTCATGCCTCTCTCTCAGTACTACTACATGTTATATCCCTTTCTCATGCCTCTCTCTCTATCAGTACATGTTATATCCCTTCCTGATGCCTCTTTCTCCGTACTACTACATGTTACATCCCTGTGTATCACAAACATATCGGAGCTGCACATTACGTTTTATACAAATATGCCTCTCTCTCAGTACTACTACATGTTATATCAGTTCCTCATGCCTCTCTCTCTCTCAGTACTACTACATGTTATATCCCTTCCTCATGTCTCTCTCTCAGTACTACTACATGTTATATCCCTTCCTCATGCCTCTCTCTCAGTACTACTACATGTTATATCCCTTCCTCATGCCTCTCTCTCAGTACTACTACATGTTATATCCCTTCCTCATGCCTCTCTCTCAGTACTACTACATGTTATATCCCTTCCTCATGCCTCTCTCTCAGTACTACTACATGTTATATCCCTTCCTCATGCCTCTCTCTCTCTCTCTCTCTCTCTCTCAGTACTACTACATGTTATATCCCTTCCTCATGTCTCTCTCTCAGTACTACTACATGTTATATCCCTTCCTCATGCCTCTCTCTCAGTACTACTACATGTTATATCCCTTCCTCATGCCTCTCTCTCAGTACTACTACATGTTATATCCCTTCCTCATGCCTCTCTCTCAGTACTACTACATGTTATATCCCTTCCTCATGCCTCTCTCTCAGTACTACTACATGTTATATCCCTTCCTCATGCCTCTCTCTCAGTACTACTACATGTTATATCCCTTCCTCATGCCTCTCTCTCAGTACTACTATATGTTATATCCCTTGCTCATGCCTCTCTCTCAGTACTACTACATGTTATATCCCTTCCTCATGCCTCTCTCTCAGTACTACTACAAGTTATATCCCTTCCTCATGCCTCTCTCTCAGTACTACTATATGTTATCACTATTCACTAATACGGTTATTAGACAATAAAACATCACTATTTACTAATACGGTTAATAGACAATAAAACCTCACTAGTCACTAATACTGTTATTAGACAATAAAACCTCACTAGTCACTAATACTGTTATTAGTACTCTCAGTACTACTACATGTTATATCCCTTCCTTATGTCTCTCTCTCAGTTACTACTACATGTTATATCCCTTCCTCATGCCTCTCTCTCAGTACTACTACATGTTATATCCCTTCCTCATGCCTCTCTCTCAGTACTACTACATGTTATATCCCTTCCTCATGCCTCTCTCTCTCTGAGTACTACTACATGTTATATCCCTTCCTCATGCCTCTCAGTACTACTACATGTTATATCCCTTCCTCATGCCTCTCTCTCTCAGTACTACTACACGTTATATCCCTTACTCATGCCTCTCTCTCTCTCTCAGTACTACTACATGTTATATCCCTTCCTCATGCCTCTCTCTCTCAGTACAACTACGTCATATCCCTTCCTCATGCATCTCTCTCAGTACTACTACATGTTATATCCCTTCCTCATGCCTCTCTCTCTCAGTACTACTACATGGTATATCCCTTACTCATGCCTCTCTCTCTCTCTCTCTCTCAGTACTACTACATGTTATATCCCTTCCTCATGCCTCTCTCAGCACTACTACATGTTATATCCCTTCCTCATGCCTCTCTCTCTCTCTCTCAGTACTACTATATGTTATATCCCTTCCTCATACCTCTCACTCTCAGTACTACTACACATTATATCCCTTCCTCATGCCTCTCTCTCTCAGTACTACTACATTTTATATTCCTTCCTCATGCCTCTCTCTCTCTCAGTACTACTACATGTTATATCCCTTCCTCATGCCTCTCTCTCAGTACTACAACATGTTATATCCCTTCCTCATGCCTCTCTCTCTCAGTACTACGTTATATCCCTTCCTCATGCCTCTCTCTCTCAGTACTACTACTCTCTCTCTCAGTACTACTATATGTTATATCTCTTCCTCATGCCTCTCTCTCTCAGTACTACTATATGTTATATCCCTTTCTCATGCCTCTCTCTCTCTCTCTCTCTCAGTACTACTACATGTTATATCCCTTCCTCATGCCTCTCTCTCTCAGTACTACTATATGTTATATCCCTTCCTCATGCCTCTCTCTGAGTACTACTACATGTTATATCCCTTCCTCATACCTCTCTCTCTCAGTACTACTACATGTTATATCCCTTCCTCATGCCTCTCACTCTCAGTACTACTACACATTATATCCCTTCCTCATGCCTCTCTCTCTCAGTACTACTACATGTTATATCCCTTCCTCATGCCTCTCTCTCAGTACTACAACATGTTATATCCCTTCCTCATGCCTCTCTCTCTCTCAGTACTACATGTTATATCCCTTCCTCATGCCTCTCTCTCTCAGTACTACTATATGTTATATCCCTTCCTCATGCCTCTCTCTCTCTCAGTACTACTATATGTTTTATCCCTTCCTCATGCCTCTCTCTCTCAGTACTACTATATGTTATATCCCTTCCTCATGCCTCCTCTCAGTACTACTATATGTTATATCCCTTCCTCATGCCTCTCTCTCTCAGTACTACTACACGTTATATCCCTCACTCATGCCTCTCTCTCTCTCTCTCTCTCAGTACTACTATATGTTATATCCCTTCCTCATGCCTCTCTCTCTCAGTACTACTACACGTTATATCCCTTCCTCATGCCTCTCTCTCAGTACTACTACATGTTATATCCCTTCCTCATGCCTCTCTCTCAGTACTACTACATGTTATATTCCCTTCCTCATGCCTCTCTCTCAGTACTACTATATGTTATATCCCTTCCTCATGCCTCTCTCTCCGTACTACTACATGTTATATCCCTTCCTCATGCCTCTCTCTCAGTACTACTACATCTTATATCCCTTTCTCATGCCTCTCTCTCTCAGTACTACTACATGTTATATCCCTTCCTGATGCCTCTCTATCCGTACTACTACATGTTACATCCCTGTGTATCACAAACATATCGGAGCTGCACATTACGTTTTATACAAATATGCCTCTCTCTCAGTACTACTACATGTTATATCCCTTCCTCATGCCTCTCTCTCAGTACTACTACATGTTATATCCCTTCCTCATGCCTCTCTCTCAGTACTACTACATGTTATATCCCTTTCGCATGCCTCTCTCTCTCTCTCTCTCTCTCTCAGTACTACTATATGTTATATCCCTTCCTCATGTCTCTCTCTCTCAGTACTACTACATGTTATATCCCTTCCTGATGCCTCTCTATCCGTACTACTACATGTTACATCCCTGTGTATCACAAACATATCGGAGCTGCACATTACGTTTTATACAAATATGCCTCTCTCTCAGTACTACTACATGTTATATCCCTTCCTCATGCCTCTCTCTCAGTACTACTACACGTTATATCCCTTCCTCATGCCTCTCTCTCCTTACTACTACATGTTATATCCCTTCCTCATGCCTCTCTCTCCTTACTACTACATGTTATATCCCTTCCTCATGCCTCTCTCTCTCTCTCTCTCTCAGTACTACTATATGTTATATCCCTTCCTCATGTCTCTCTCTCAGTACTACTACATGTTATATCCCTTCCTCATGCCTCTCTCTCAGTACTACTACATGTTATATCCCTTTCTCATGCCTCTCTCTCTATCAGTACATGTTATATCCCTTCCTGATGCCTCTTTCTCCGTACTACTACATGTTACATCCCTGTGTATCACAAACATATCGGAGCTGCACATTACGTTTTATACAAATATGCCTCTCTCTCAGTACTACTACATGTTATATCAGTTCCTCATGCCTCTCTCTCTCTCAGTACTACTACATGTTATATCCCTTCCTCATGTCTCTCTCTCAGTACTACTACATGTTATATCCCTTCCTCATGCCTCTCTCTCAGTACTACTACATGTTATATCCCTTCCTCATGCCTCTCTCTCAGTACTACTACATGTTATATCCCTTCCTCATGCCTCTCTCTCAGTACTACTACATGTTATATCCCTTCCTCATGCCTCTCTCTCAGTACTACTACATGTTATATCCCTTCCTCATGCCTCTCTCTCTCTCTCTCTCTCTCTCAGTACTACTACATGTTATATCCCTTCCTCATGTCTCTCTCTCAGTACTACTACATGTTATATCCCTTCCTCATGCCTCTCTCTCAGTACTACTACATGTTATATCCCTTCCTCATGCCTCTCTCTCAGTACTACTACATGTTATATCCCTTGCTCATGCCTCTCTCTCAGTACTACTACATGTTATATCCCTTCCTCATGCCTCTCTCTCAGTACTACTACATGTTATATCCCTTCCTCATGCCTCTCTCTCAGTACTACTACATGTTATATCCCTTCCTCATGCCTCTCTCTCAGTACTACTATATGTTATATCCCTTGCTCATGCCTCTCTCTCAGTACTACTACATGTTATATCCCTTCCTCATGCCTCTCTCTCAGTACTACTACAAGTTATATCCCTTCCTCATGCCTCTCTCTCAGTACTACTATATGTTATATCCCTTCCTCATGCCTCTCTCTCAGTACTACTACATGTTATATCCCTTCCTCATGCCTCTCTCTCAGTACTACTACATGTTATATCCCTTTCTCATGCCTCTCTCTCTATCAGTACTATTACATGTTATATCCCTTCCTGATGCCTCACTCTCCGTACTACTACATGTTACATCCCTGTGTATCACAAACATATCGGAGCTGCACATTACGTTTTATACAAATATGCCTCTCTCTCAGTACTACTACATGTTATATCCCTTCCTCATGCCTCTCTCTCTCAGTACTACTACATGTTATATCCCTTCCTCATGTCTCTCTCTCAGTACTACTATATGTTATATCCCTTCCTCATGCCTCTCTCTCAGTACTACTACATGTTATATCCCTTCCTCATGCCTCTCTCTCAGTACTACTATATGTTATATCCCCTCCTCATGCCTCTCTCTCAGTACTACTACATGTTATATCCCTTCCTCATGCCTCTCTCTCAGTACTACTACATGTTATATCCCTTTCTCATGCCTCTCTCTCTCCGTACTACTACATGTTATATCCCTTCCTGATGCCTCTCTCTCCGTACTACTACATGTTACATCCCTGTGTATCACAAACATATCGGAGCTGCACATTACGTTTTATACAAATATGTTTTACACTAAAACAATATGAAACAATTACAAGGAGAAATATTGCCAAAAATGTCAAATCTTATTCTATCATAAATAGAGCTCCCCTGGTCATCACAAATAAAAGCACATTTACTCCAGGCCAGGTCAGCTCTGCAGGCAGCTGGTGTGATAGGAAGGGCAGTTTTCCCTGGCAAATTACCATATCCCATCCCTGTATGTTTATACAACGCAGTAAGAGAAGCCTTCACACTAAAGTAAACAGAACAGTGCAGGAGCAACTCCTTAATTGTCCATCACTATGCAGCCCAACAGGAACATAACACAGAAAGCAAGTTGGGAAAACAGGACAGATACAAAATATTAATCATATAAACAGAACCGAAGATAGAAATATTTCAGCAACTGGCACTATTAGTTATACCCGTCACTAAACACAAAACCAGAATTACAGTTGTGAGGCCTGGAGCAGGACTCTGATGCAAAAACACTCAAAGCAGCTTTATTGAACATAATACAAAAAATGGACCTAAAACGGCAAACAGAATCGATACAGACAAGAAGCACAAATCCTAACAGAATTCTTTACATCTCAGGTTTCACTGAAGGACAAAAACATGTTCTTCAATCCCTCGGCTCCCAGAAAGAAGTTCGGCATATTGTTGCACCCTGTGTGCATGCCAAACTGGTAACAAAATAGTTAAATCCTTATGTTAACATTCTCCTAAATAAAAACACACACATTATTCTCCAACAGAATCTCAGAGCCATACAAGCGCCGTTTCCTTACTTTAAGTAGTATCTGGCACCTTCAAACGTGAAGCCCTCCTCCCATCCCGTGGGTAAATCTGAAAAAAAAGAAACAGTATGAATAAATCACATACATGGAGTGTGTTAGTATTAGACAATAAAGCCTCACTATTTACTAATACGGTTATGAGACAAAGCATCACTAGTCACTAATACTGTTATTAGACAATAAAACATCACTATTTACTAATACAGTTATTAGACAATAAAACCTCACTATTCACTAATACTGTTATTAGACAATAAAGCATCACTAGTCACTAATACCGTTATTAGACAATAAAGCCTCACTATTTACTAATACTGTTATTAGACAATAAAGCATCACTAGTCACTAATACTGTTATTAGACAATAAAACATCACTATTCACTAATACTGTTATTAGACAATAAAGCATCACTATTCACTAATACTGTTATTAGACAAAGCATCACTAGTCACTAATACGGTTATTAGACAATAAAGCATCACTATTCACTAATACTGTTATTAGACAATAAAGCATCACTAGTCACTAATACTGTTATGAGACAAAGCATCACTAATCACTAATACTGTTATTAGACAATAACACCTCACTATTCACTAATACGGTTATGAGACAAAGCATCTCTAGCCACTAATACTGTTATTAGACAATAAAGCCTCACTATTTACCAATACGGTTATGAGACAAAGCATCACTATTCACTAATACTGTTATTAGACAATAAAGCATCAACTAGTCACTAATACTGTTATTAGACAATAAAATATCACTATTCACTAATACGGTTATTAGACAATAAAACATCACTAGTCACTAATACGGTTATTAGACAATAACCTCACTATTCACTAATACTGTTATTAGACAATAAAACCTCACTATTCACTAATACAGTTATTAGACAATAAAACCTCACTATTCACTAATACAGTTATTAGACAATAAAACCTCACTTTTCACTAATAGTTATTAGACAATAAAAAATCACTATTCACTAATACGGTTATTACTGACAATAAAACCTCACTAGTCACTAATACTGTTAATAGACAATAAAACCTCACTAGTCACTAATACTGTTATTAGACAATAAAACCTCAGAATACACTAATACGGTTATTAGACAATAAAACCTCACTAGTCACTACTACTGTTAATAGACAATAAAACCTCACTAGTCACTAATACGGTTATTAGACAATAAAACCTCACTATTTACTAATACGGTTAATAGACAATAAAACCTCACTAGTCACTAATACGGTTAGACAATAAAACCTCACTAGTCACTAATACTGTTATTAGACAATAAAACCTCACTATTCACTAATACTGTTATTCGACAATAAGACCTCACTATTCACTAATACTGTTATTAGACAATAACACCTCACTATTTACTAATATGGTTATGAGACAAAGCATCACTAGCCACTAATACTGTTATTAGACAATAAAGCCTCACTATTTACTAATACGGTTATGAGACAAAGCATCACTATTCACTAATACTGTTATTAGACAATAAAGCATCACTAGTCACTAATACTGTTATTAGACAATAAAGCATCACTATTTACTAATACGGTTATGAGACAAAGCATCACTATTCACTAATACTGTTATTAGACAATAAAGCATCACTAGTCACTAATACTGTTATTAGACAATAAAATATCACTATTTACTAATACGGTTATTAGACAATAAAACATCACTATTTATTAATACGGTTATTAGACAATAAAACCTCACTATTCACTAATACTGTTATTAGACAATAAAACCTCACTATTCACTAATACAGTTATTAGACAATAAAACCTCAATATTCACTAATACAGTTATTAGACAATAAAGTATCACTATTCACTAATACGGTTATTAGACAATAAAACATCACTATTTACTAATACGGTTAATAGACAATAAAACCTCACTAGTCACTAATACTGTTATTAGACAATAAAACCTCACTATTCACTAATACTGTTATTAGACAATAAAACATCACTATTTACTAATACTGTTATTAGACAATAAAACCTCACTAGTCACTAATACTGTTATTAGACAATAAAACCTCACTATTCACTAATACTGTTATTAGTAGGGATGCACCGAAATGAAAATTCTGGACCGAAACAGATACCGAAAATTCAGGATGCCCCCTGGCCGAAAACCGAAACGAAACTGAAATTGCTTTTTTCTTTAACTACAGTGTGTGTGTGTGTGTGTGTGTGTGTGTGTGTAGCTGAGAGAGCTTGTAGGCGGGAAAGCTCCAACAAATGGACATGGTCACTTGTACCGTAGGGCGTGATCTGCAGTGAAACTGGAGCTCTATAAGGGAGAGCTTGGTTATAGCCAGACAACAATACGAGGTGGACATGTGTTTTGTTTTTGGGTACAAGATGAGGAAAAAGAAAGCTCGCTGGGTCTTTAGAGTATAATCCATCAATTTATTTGGATACAGGTATAGGTAAGCCAGGTACACTCAAAATCTGACGCGTTTTGCGCATTCGCAAATGCGCTTCATCAGAGATGCCCGAAGCCCCAAATGGAGTCTGCCTGTCACCTATCACCAGGACCACCGGACTTAGCTACAACCTTACGTGCAAGATGGTTATAGAAAGTTACTGTGCTTTTTTTGTTATACACTGACTGGTGGGTGCTAATTTGTACCAACTGTGTGCGAGCTTGGGACTTATACATATATAGTGTGCACGCATATTTGCCTCAGGCGGATAGAATGTCTATGCACAAGAGGCTGATGTATGAGCACTGTATATAAGGCTTATACATATTCACTGTGTGTGCTTAGGGCTGTGTCTGATAATATCAAGTGTTTATAAACATGTTACTTATCCTCCTTTGATTACTGTATTCACTATTCAGAACTTTGGTTTCCTTATTAAAAAAAAAAAAAAGGACTCTGCTGGTTTCAAATATCATCATGTAATGGTACTTATGTGTGTGCTCTGTGTACCATGCCAGTGCTGTGCTGCTCACCTTATGCTAAGGATAGACATGTAACTCAATAGAACAGGGGAGGGCTGTACATTTTTAGCCATTTTGGTCCTCTTTGGGCCGAAATTGGAATTGCACATTTTCGGCGGCCCACATTTTGGTACATCACTAGTATTATTCTTTATTTAGTTCTGTGTAACAGAATCAGATTTAACCGTTTTTGTTTTGTTACCGATTATCAAAATAAAGTATAGTCCTGGAAAACTATTATTATGTGGAAAAACAGTAAGTCAAGTAATGAACTCAAACAGCAGCTCTAGGCTGGCATCAAATTTGAAATATGCTACACAATAATTTTTACCGAAAATGAAAGGCAAAAAAAAAATGAAAACCGAAATAACAAAATATGCTATTTTCGGCCGAAACTTTCTGCAGCCGAAATTTCGGTGCATCCCTAACTAATAACCGTATTAGTGAATAGTGATATTTTATTGTCTAATAACTGTGTTAGTGACTAGTGAGGTTTTATTGTCTAATAACAGTATTAGTGAATAGTGAGGTTTAATTGTCTAATAACAGTATTAGTGAATAGTGAGGTTTTATTGTCTAATATTAGACAATAAAACATCACTATTTACTAATACGGTTATTAGACAATAAAACCTCACTATTTACTAATACGGTTAATAGACAATAAAACCTCACTAGTTACTAATACGGTTATTAGACAATAAAACCTCACTATTCACTAATACTGTTATTAGACAATAAAACCTCACTATTCACTAATACAGTTATTAGACAATAAAAACAGAATTTATGCTTACCTGATAAATTACTTTCTCTTGTGATGTATAGAGTCCACGGATTCATCCCTTTACTTGTGGGATATTCTCCTTCCCAACAGGAAGTGGCAAAGAGAGCACACAGCAGAGCTGTCCATATAGCTCCCCCTCCAGCTCCACCCCCCAGTCATTCGACCGAAGGTTAGGAAGAAAAAGGAGAAACCATAGGGTGCAGTGGTGACTGTAGCTTAAACAAAAAAAGCTACCTGAATTAATAGCCAGGGCAGGCCATGGACTCGATACATCACAAGAGAAAGTAATTTATCAGGTAAGCATAATTCTGTTTTCTCTTGTAAGATGTATCGAGTCCACGGATTCATCCTTTACTTGTGGGATACCAATACCAAAGCTTTAGGACACGGGATGAAGGGAGGGAACAAGAACAGGTACCTTAAACGGAAGGCACCACTGCTTGTAAAACCTCCCAAAAATAGCCTCCCGAAGAAGCAAAAGTATCGAATTTGGAAAATTTGGAAAAAGTATGCAGCGAAGACCAAGTCGCTGCCTTACAAATCTGTTAAACAGAAGCCTCATTTTTAAAAGCCCATGTGGAAGCCACTGCTCTGGTAGAATGAGCAGTAATTGTTTCGGGAGGCTGCTGGCCAGCAGTCTCATAGGCCAAACGGATGATGCTTTTCAGCCAAAAGGAAAGAGAGGTAGCAGTCGCATCCTGACCTCTCCTCTTACCGGAATAGATAACAAACAATGAAGGTGTTTGTCTGAAATCCTTAGTTGCTTGTAAATAGAACTTTAAAGCACGAACCACATCAAGATTGTATAACAGATGTTCCTTCTTCGAAGAAGGATTAGGACACAGAGAAGGAACAACAATTTCCTGGTTAATATTCTTATTAGAACACAACCTTAGGAAGAAAACCGGGTTTGGTACGCAAAACTACCTTATCTGTATGGAAAGCCAGGTAAGGTGAATCACACTGTAAAGCAGATAACTCTGAAACTCTTCGAGCAGAAGAGATAGCTACCAAAAACAAAACTTTCCAAGATAAAAGCTTAATATCTATGGAATGTAAAGGTTCAAACGGAACCCCTTGCAGAACTGAAAGAACTAAATTCAGACTCCATGGCAGAGCCACAGGTCTATAAACAGGCTTGATTCTGACTAAAGCCTGACTAAACGCTTGAACGTCTGGGTACCTCTGCCAGACGTTTGTGTAAAAGAATAGACCAAAGCAGATATCTGTCCTTTAAAGGAACTAGCTGATAATCCTTTCTCCAATCCTTTTGAAGAAAGGACAATATCCTGGGAATCCTAATCTTACCTCCATGAGCAACCCTTGGATTCACACCAAAAGATATTTTCGCCAAATCTTATGGTAGATTTTCCTGGTGACAGGCTTTCCTAGCCTGAATCAGGGTATCAATAACTACTCGGAGAAACCACGCTTTGTAAGAATTAGGCGTTCAATCTCCAAGCAGTCAGACGCAGAGAAATTAGATTTGGATGCTTGAAAGGACCTTGTATTAGAAGGTCCTGCCTCATTGGTAGTGTCCATGGTGGGACAGATGACATGTCCACTAGGTCTGCATACCAGGTCCTGCGTGGCCACGCAGGCGCTATCAGAATCACCAAAGCCCTCTCCTGTTTGATTCTGGCAACCAGACGAGGGAGGAGAGGAAACGGTAGAAAATCATACGCCAGATTGAAGGACCAAGGCGCTGCTAGAGCATCTATCAGCACCGCCTGGGGATTCCCGGGACCTGGACCCGTAAAAGAGGAAGTTTGGTGTTCTGACGGGACACCATCAGATCCAATTCTGGAGTGCCCCATAGCTGAGTCAGCTGGGCAAATACCTCCCGGTGTAGTTCCCACTCCCCCGGGTGAAAAGTCTGACGACTTAGAAAATCCGCCTCCCAGTTGTCTACTCCTGGGATGTGAATTGCTGATAGATGGCAGGAGTGATCCTCCCGCCCACCTGATTATTTTTGTTACTTCCGTCATTGCTAGGGAACTCCTTGTTCCCCCTTGATGATTGACGTAAGCTACAGTCGTGATGTTGTCCGACTGAAATCTGATGAATTTGGCCGCGGCTAGCTGAGGCCATGCCTGAAGCGCGTTGAATATCGCCCTCAGTTCCAGAATGTTTTATCGGGAGAAGAGCTTCTGCCCGAGACCATAAGCCCTGAGCTTTCAGGGAGTCCCAGACTGCAACCCCAGCCCAACAGACTGGCCGTCGGTCGTTACGATGATCCACTCTGGTCTGCGGAAACACATTCCACAGACCAGAAACAGGTGATCCTGAGACAACCACCAGAGAAGAGAATCTCTGGTCCCTGGTCCAGCTGTATTTGAGGAGACAAATCTGCATAATCCCCCATTCCACTGTTTGAGCATGCATAGTTGCAGTGATCTGAGGTGTATCCGTGCAAAAGGGACTATGTCCATTGCCACTACCATTAATCCGATTGTCTCCATGCACTGAGCTACAGATGGCCGAGGAATGGAATGAAGGACTCGGCAAGAAGTTAAGAGTTTTAACTTTCTGACCTCCGTCAGAAATATTTTCATTTCTACCGAGTCTATCAGAGTTCCTAGGAAGGAAACTCTTGTGAGGGGGGGAGAGAGAACTCTTTTTGATGTTCACCTTCCACCCGTGAGACCTCAGAAAGGCCAATACAATTTCCGTGTGAGACTTGGCTCTTTGGAAAGTCGACGCCTGAATTAAGATGTCGTCTAGGTAAGGCGCCACTGCTATGCCCCGTGGTCTTAGAACCACCAGGAGGGACCCTAGCACCTTTGTGAAAATTCTGGGAGCAGTGGCCAACCCGAAAGGAAGAGCCACAAACTGGTAATGCTTGTCCAGAAAGGCGAACCTGAGAAACTGGTGAGGATCTTTGTGGATAGGAATGTGCAGATACGCATACCTTTAAATCCACGGTGGTCATATATTGACCCTCCTGGATCATTGGTAAGATTGTCCGAATGGTCTCCATCTTGAATGATGGGACTCTGAGGAATTTGTTTAGAATTTTGAGATCCAGGATTGGTCTGAAAGTTCCTTCTTTCTTGGGAACTACAAACAAGTTTGAGTAAAACCCCAGCCCTTGTTACGCAATTGGAACTGGGTGGATCACTGCCATTGTATGTAGGTCCTCTACACAGCGTAAGAACGCCTCTTTCTTTGTCTGGTCTGTAGACAGACAAGAAATTTGGAACCTTCCCCTTGGAGGGGAGTCCTTGAATTCTAGAAGATATCCCTGGGGATACAATCTCTAAGGCCCAGGGATCAAGTACATCTCTTCTCCCAGGCCTGAGCGAAGAGAGTCTGCCCCCTACTAGAATCCGGTCCCCGGATCGGGGGCTACTCCTTCACTGCTGTCTTGGAGGAAGCTGCAAGGGCTTCTTGGCCTGTTTACCTTGTTCCAGCCCTGGTTTCCCAGGCTGAACTGGGTTGGGAAGCGTTTACCCCCTCATGCTTTGCTAGCAGTGAGAGGATGAATAGAAACCCCGCTCCCTGAAATTCCGAAAGGAACGAAAATTATTTTGTTTGTTCTTTATCTTGAAGGACTTGTCCTGAGGCAGAGCATGGCCTTTTCCCCCAGTGATTTCTGAAATAATCTCTTTTAATTCAGGCCCGTAGAGGGTCTTTCCTTTGAAAGAGATGATCAAGAGTTTGGATTTTGAAGACACATCGGCCGACCAGGACTTTAGCCATAGCGCCCTGCGTGCTAAAATGGCGAAACCTGAATTCTTTGCCGCTAACTTAGCTAGTTGGAAAGCGGCATCTGTGATAAAAGAATTAGCCAGCTTAAGAGCCTTAATTCTGTCCATAATGTCATCATATGAGGTCTCCGTCTGGAGCGCATCCTCCAGCGCCTTGAACCAGAAAGCAGCTGCAGTAGTTACAGGAACAATGCACGCAATAGGTTGGAGAAGAAAACCTTGTTGAACAAAAAGTTTCTTAAGTAAACCCTCTAATTTTTTATCCCATAGGATCTTTGAAAGCACAACTGTCTTCAATTGGTATAGTTGTGCGTTTAGCAAGTGAAGAAATAGCCCCCTCCACTTAGGGACCGTCTGCCACGAGTCCCCGCATGGGGTCAGATATGGGGAACATTTTCTTAAAAAACAGGAGGGGGAACGAAGGGAATACCTGGCTATCCCACTCCCTAGTAACGATATCCGCAATCCTCTTAGGGACCGGGAACACATCAAGTGTAAACAGGAACTTCCAGGTACTGTCCATTCTACACAATTCTCTGGAACCACCATAGGGTCGCAGTCATCCCAGCGTAACTAAAAACCTCCCTGAGCAAACAGCGGAGGGTGTCTTAGTTTAAATTTAAAAGCCAATATATCTGAATCTGTCTGAGGAGAAACCTTTCCTGAATCGGAATTTCTCCCTCAGACAGCACATCCCCTCACCCCAACTTCAGAGCGTTGTGAGGGTATATCAGATACGGCTACTAAAGCGTCAGAATGCTCAGTATCTGTTCTTAAAAACAGAGGTATCACGCTTTGCAGGTAACACAGGCAGTTTAGATAAGAACTATGAGAGGGTATTATTCCATAACTGCCGCCAAGTCTTGCAAGGTAAAAGAGTTAGACGCACTAGAGGTGCTAGGCGTCGTTTGAGCGGGCGTAACTGGTTGTGACACTTGGGGAGAGGTTTACGGGGCTAACCTCGTTACCTTCTGTCTGAGAATCATCTTGGGCCACATTTTTAAGTTTAACAATATGTTCTTTAAAGTGTATAGACATATCAGTACAAGTGGGACACATTCTGAGAGGGGATTCCACCATGGCTTCTAAACACATTGAACAAGGATTTTCCTTGGTGTCAGACATGTTTAACAGACTAGTAGTAAAACAAACAGGCTTAGGAAATCACTTTAATCAAGTAAAAACACACTTTGAAAAAAAAACGTTACTGTGCCTTTAAGAGAGAAAAAAAAGGCACACAATTTTGCAAAACAGTGAAAAAATGCAGCAAACTGTTCGAAAATTGTTTACAGTATGTACCTAAAGCATTAGTAAGATTGCACCACTTAGCAATAACGATTAACCCCTTAATGCCCAAACCGGATCGACAGTAAGCCAAAAAAACGGTTAAAAAAACGTTCAGCACCTTGCACAGCTCTGCTGTGGCCCTACCTGCCCTTAGGAACCAGATTTGTGGGGGAAAAGACTTCTTATAGGCCCTCAAACTGCAGCAGGGACCCTCCCATGTGAACAGCCTGAACTTCTAGTCAAATATAACTGCGCATCTGAGGCGCGATATTAGGCCCCTCCACCTCACTACGGTGCTTGTGAGGCTAAAGAAACACTCCAAAGTGTTTGAATATTAGCCATGTGGGTAACAACCCCTGAAAGAAACCCAAAGGAACCTTCACAGTGTCTCAAAAAAAAACGATATTTTTAATAAAAAAACGTTTGCCTTGAAAGTAGTGTCAACCAGCATAAACTAGCCCTGTTATGTAAGTTTAAAATTCCATACTTAGTCTCTGAATACAGCTTACCCTTCCCTCATGGGGATATTATCAGTCTTCTCTAGCAATATCACAGTCTTGTCTAGAAGAAAAAAAAAAAGACTGAACATACCTTATTGCAGCTAACCTGCAAACCGTTTCCCCCAACTGAAGTTTTCTTGCACTCCTCAGTCCTTTGTGGGAAACAGCAGTGGATTTTAGTTACAACATGCTAAAATCATCTTCCTCCCTGCAGAAATCGTCTCTCCTTTCTGCTAGAGAGTAAATAGTACACACCGGTACCATTTAAAATAACAAAATCTTGCTTGTAGAAAATATAAACTATATATTTTTTTAACACATTCACAATACCCTTCCGATTGCTTAGAGCCGGCAAAGAGAATGACTGGGGGGTGGAGCTGGAGGGGGAGCTATATGGACAGCTCTGCTGTGTGCTCTCTTTGCCACTTCCTGTTGGGAAGGAGAATATCCCACAAGTAAAGGATGAATCTGTGGACTCAATACATCTTACAAGAGAAATATCATTATTCACTAATACGGTTATTAGACAATAAAACATTCACTATTTACTAATACTGTTATTAGACAATAAAACATCACTATTCACTAATACTGTTATTAGACAATAAAACCTCACTATTCACTAATACGGTTATTAGAAAATAAAACATCACTATTTACTAATACGGTTATTAGACAATAAAACCTCACTAGCCACTAATACGGTTATTAGACAATAAAACCTCACTATTCCCTAATACGGTTATTAGACAATAAAGCATCACTATTTACTAATACTGTTATTAGACATAAAACCTCACTAGTCACTAATACGGTTAATAGACAATAAAACCTCAGAAGTACACTAATACTGTCATTAGACAATAAAACCTCCACTAGTCACTAATACGGTTATTAGGCAATAAAACCTCAGTAGTCACTAATTAAGGTTATTAGACAATAAAACCTCACTATTCACTAATATGGTTAATAGACAATAAAACCTCACTATTCACTAATACGGGTTATTAGACAAAATATCAATATTCAGTAATACAGTTATTAGACAATAAAACATCACTATTTACTAAAACTGTTATTAACAATAAACATCATTATACACTAATACGGTTATTAGACAATAAAAAAAACAGAATTTATGCTTACCTGATAAATTACTTTCTCCAACGGTGTGTCCGGTCCACGGCGTCATCCATTACTTGTGGGAATATTTCTCTTCCCCAACAGGAAATGGCAAAGAGCACAGCAAAAGCTGACCCATATAGCCCCTCCTCAGGCTCCCGCCCCCCCAGTCATTCGACCGACGGTTAGGAGAAAAAAAAGGAGAAACTATAGGGTGCCGTGGGTGACTGTAGTGTATAGAGAAAGACATTTTTCAAAAAAAACCAGGGTGGGCCATGGACCGGAGACACCGTTGGAGAAAGTAATTTATCAGGTAGCATAAATTCTGTTTTCTCCAACATTGGTGTGTCCGGTCCACGGCGTCATCCATTACTTGTGGGAACCAATACCAAAGCTTTAGGACACGGATGAAGGGAGAGAGCAAATCAGGTTACCTAAACGGAAGGCACCACGGCTTGCAAAACCTTTCTCCCAAAAATAGCCTCCGAAGAAGCATAAGTATCAAATTTGTAGAATTTGGCAAAAGTGTGCAGAGAAGACCAAGTCGCTGCCTACATATCTGATCAACAGAAGCCTCGTTCTTGAAGGCCCATTTGGAAGCCACAGCCCTAGTAGAGTGAGCTGTGATTCGTTCAGGAGGCTGCCATCCAGCAGTCTCATAAGCCAATCGGATGATGCTTTCAGCCAGAAAGAAAGAGGTAGCAGTAGCTTTTTGTCCTCTCCTTTTACCAGAATAAACAACAAAACAAGGATGAGTTTGCCTGAAATCCTTTGTTGCGTCTAAATAGAACTTTAAAGCACGGGACCACATCTAAATTGTGTAACAAACGTTCCTTCTTTGAAACTGGATTTGGACACAGAGAAGGAACCACTATTTCCTGGTTAATATTCTTGTTGGAAACTACTTTTGGAAGAAAACCAGGTTTAGTACGCAAAACAACCTTATCTGAATGGAACACTAGATAAGGTGGATCACACTGCCAAAGCAGATAATTCAGAAACTCTTCTAGCAGAAGAAATAGCAACCAAAAACAGAAACTTTCCAAGATAGTAACTTGATATCTATGGAAATGTAAAGGTTCAAACGGAACCCCTTGAAGAACTGAAAGAACTAAGTTTAGACTCCAAGGAGGAGTCCTGGGTCAGTAAAACAGGCTTGATTCTGACAAAGCCTGTACAAAAGCTTGTACATCTGGCACAGCTGCCAGTCGTTTGTGTAACAACACGGATAAAGCAGAAATCTGTACTTTTAGAGAACTTGTTACAACCCTTTATCCAAACCCTCTTGGAGAAAGGAGAGAATCTTAGGAATTTTAATCTTACTCCAGGAGAATCCCTTGGATTCACACCAACAGATATTTTTTCCATATTGTATGGTAAATCTTTCTAGTCACAGGTTTTCTGGCTTGAACCAGAGTATCTATCACTGAATTTGAAAACCCACGCTTGGATAAAATCAAGCGTTCAATTTCCAAGCAGTCAGCCTGCAGAGAAACTAGATTTGGATGTTCGAATGGACCTTGTACTAGAAGATCCTGTCTCAAAGGTAGCTTCCATGGTGGAGCCGATGACATATACACCAGGTCTGCATACCAAGTCCTGCGTGGCCACGCAGGAGCTATCCGAATCACCGAGCGCCTTCTCCTGTTTGATCCTGGCTACGAGCCTGGGAAGGAGAGGGAACGGTGGAAACCACATAAGCTAGGTTGAACGACCAAGGCGCCACTAATGCATCCACTAGAGTCGCCTTGGGATCCCTGGATCTGGACCCGTAGCAAGGAACCTTGAAGTTCTGACGAGACGCCATCAGATCCATGTCTGGAATGCCCCATAATTGAGTCAACTGGGCAAAGACTTCCGGGTGGAGTTCCCACTCCCCCGGATGGAAAGTCTGACGACTCAGATAATCCGCTTCCCAGTTGTCTACTCCTGGGATGTGAATTGCAGATAGATGGCAGGAGTGATCCTCCGCCCATTTGATGATCTTGGATACCTCTCTCATCGCCAAGGAACTCCTTGTTCCTCCCTGATGGTTGATGTAAGCTACAGTCGTCATGTTGTCTGACTGGAATGAATGACTGAATCCGGCCTTCGCTAGTTGAGGCCAAGCCCGGAGAGCATTGAATATCGCTCTCAGTTCCAGGATGTTTATCGGAAAGAGACTCTTCCCGAGACCATAGACCCTGAGCTTTCAGGGATCCCAGACCGCGCCCCAGCCTAATAGACTGGCGTTGGTCGTGACAATGACCCACTCTGGTCTGGGGAAAACTCATTCCCCGAGACAGGTGATCCTGATTCAACCACCAACGGAGTGAGTCTCTGGTCACCTGGTCTACTTGAATCTGTGGAGACAAGTCTGCATAGTCCCCATTCCACTGATTGAGCATGCACAGTTGTAATGGTCTTAGATGAATTCGAGCAAAAGGAACTATGTCCATTGCTGCAACCATCAATCCTACTACTTCCATGCACTGAGCTATGGAAGGCTGCAATTAGAGTGAAGAACTTGACAAGCGTTTAGAAGCTTTGACTTTCTGACTTCTGTCAGGAAGATCTTCATTTTTAAAGAATCTATTATTGTTCCCAAAAAAGGAACTATTGTTGAAGGAGACAGGGAACTCTTTTCTACGTTCACCTTCACCCGTGAGATCTGAGAAAGGCTAGAACAATGTCTGTATGAGCCTTTGCCTTGGAAAGACGACGCTTGAATTAGAATGTCGTCTAGATAAGGTGCCACTGCAATGCCCCTCGGTCTTAGAACCGCCAGAAGGGACCCTAGCACCTTTGTGAAAATTCTGGGAGCAGTGGCTAAACCGAACGGAAGAGCCACGAACTGGTAATGTTTGACAAGAAAGGCGAACCTTAGGAACTGATGATGACTTTGTGGATAGGAATATGTAGGTACGCATCCTTTAAATCGACGGTAGTCATATATTGACCCTCCTGGATTGTAGGTAAAATTGTTCGAATGGTTTCCATTTTGAACGATGGAACTCTGAGAAATTTGTTTAGAATTTTTAAATCCAGAATTGGTCTGAAGGTTCCCTCTTTTTTGGGAACTACAAACAGGTTTGAGTAAAACCCCTGACCTTGTTCCACAGTTGGAACTGGGTGTATCACTCCCATCTTTAACAGGTATTCTACACAATGTAAGAATGCCTGTCTTTTATTTGGTCTGAAGATAAGCGAGACATGTGGAACCTTCCCCTTGGAGGAAGTTCCTTGAATTCTAGCAGATAACCCTGAGAGACTATTTCTAGTGCCCAGGGATCCGGAACATCTCTTGCCCAAGCCTGAGCAAAGAGAGAGAGTCTGCCCCTACTAGATCCGGTCCCGGATCGGGGGCTACTCCTTCATGCTGTCTTGGTAGCAGCAGCAGGCTTCTTGGCCTGTTTACCCTTGTTCCAGCCTTGCATTGGTTTCCAAGCTGGTTTAGCCTGGGAAGCGTTACCCTCTTGTCTAGAGGCTGCAGAGTTAGAGCCGGTCCGTTCCTGAAATTACGAAAGGAACGAAAATTGGACTTATTCTTAGCCTTGAAAGGCCTATCCTGTGGGAGGGCATGGCCCTTCCCCAGTGATGTCTGAAATAATTTCTTTCAATTTGGCCCAAAAAGGGTCTTACCTTTGAAAGGGATATTAAGCAATTTTGTCTTGGAAGATACATCCGCCGACCAAGACTTCAGCCAGGCGCTCTGCGCGCCACAATTGCAAACCCTGAATTTTCGCAGCTAATCTCACTAATTGCAAAGCGGCATCTAAAATAAAGGAATTAGCTAACTTAAGTGCGTGAATTCTGTCCATGACTTCCTCATATGGAGTCTCCATATTAAGCGACTTTTCTAGTTCATCGAACCAGAAACACGCCGCGTAGTGACAGGAATAATGCACGAAATTGGTTGGAGGAGGTAACCTTGCTGAACAAAAATCTTTTTAAGCAAACCCTCCAATTTATCCATAGGATCTTTGAAAGCACAATTGTCCAATGGGAATAGTCGTGCGTTTGGCTAGCGTAGAGACTGCCCCCTCAACCTTAGGGACTGTTTGCATGTGTCCTTCCTTGGGTCGACCATGGGGAACAATTTCTTAATATATGAGGTGGGACAAAAGGTATGCCTGGTTTCTCCCACTCCTTATTCACTATGTCCGCCACCCTTTAGGGATCGGAAAGGCATCAGGGTGCACCGGGACCTCTAAGAATTTGTCCATCTTGCACAATTTTTCTGGAATGACCAAAAAGTCACAATCATCCAGCGTAGTTAGCACCTCCTTAAGTAATGCGCGGAGATGCTCTAACTTAAATTTAAACGTCACAACATCAGGTTCTGCCTGTTGAGAAATTCTTCCTGAATCTGAAAGTTCTCCCTCCGACAAACCTCCCTCACTGCCACTTCTGACTGGTGTGAGGGTATGACAGATAAATTATCGTCAGCGCCTTCTTGCTCCACTGTATTTAAAACTGAGCAATCACGCTTTCTTTGAAATGCTGGCATTTTGGATAAAATATTAGTCTATGGAATTATCCATTACTGCCGTTAATTGTTGCATAGTAACAAGCATTGGCGCGCTAGATGTACTAGGGGTCGCCTGCGCGGGCATAACTGGTGTTGACACAGAAGGAGAGGATGAAGAACTATCCCCACTACCTTCACTTGAGGAATCATCTTGGGCAACCTTATTAAATGTGACAGTACTGTCCTTACTTTGTCTGGACGCCATGGCACAATTATCGCATACATTGCGCCTTGGCCTCCATACATACAGAACATGTTCTATCTGAAGGTACAGACATTTTTTTTTAAACAAAACCGTTACTGTCTCTTTAAATGTTAAACAGAGCACACTTTATTTCTGAATGTGTGAAAAACTATGAAGGAAATATCCAATCTTTACCAAATTTTCACCACAGTGTCTTAATGCTTTTAAAGTATTGCACCCCAATTTTCAAGCTTTTAACCCTTGAATGAGGAAACCGAGCCGTTTAATCAATTAACCCCACTACAGTCCCAGCCCAGCGTTTGCTGCGACTTCACCTGTCCTTAGGGATTATACGATACCAAATTAAGCTTCTAGGAACGTTTTCAATGATCAACAGACCCTCTCACATGCAGCTGCATGCACTGCATACAAAAGAAACTGCGCAATTATGGCGCGAAAATGAGGCTCTGCCTACTATAGTGAAAGGCCCTTCCTGACTGGAAAGGTGTCTAAACGACTGCCTGGCGCCTAAAAAAAACGTTCCCCAACAATAAAAGTTTTAGAAATCACTTCAAACTTCATAAAAAACTTAAATAAAGCAATCGATTTAGCCACAAGAGTGTCAACCAGTGTATAGCCCATAATAAGCCTCATTCTGTTAAGAGTCTAAGAAAATGGCTTACGATCCCCAAGAGGAAAATGACAGTCTTCTAGCATTACACAGTCTTGTTAGAAAATGGACTAGTCATACCTTAAGCAGAAAAGTCTGCAAACTGTTCCCCCAACTGAAGTTCTCTGGGCTCAACAGTCCTGCGTGGGAACAGCAATGATTTTAGTTACTGCTGCTAAAATCATACTCCTCTTTTAAACAGAACTCTTCATCCCTTTCTGTTTTAGAGTAAATAGTACAAACCGGCACTATTTTAAAATAACAAACTCTTGATAGCAGAATAAAAAAACTACAACTAAACACCACATACTCTTCACCATCTCCGTGAGATGCTACTTGTTCAAGCGGTAAAGAGAATGACTAGGGCGGAGCCTGAGGAGGGGCTATATGGGCAGCTTTTGCTGTGCTCTTTGCCATTTCCTGTTGGGAAGAGAATATTCCCACAAGTAATGGATGACGCCGTGGACCGGACACACCAATGTTGGAGAAATCACTATTTACTAATACGGTTATTAGACAATAAAACCTCACTAGTCACTAATACGATTATTAGACAATAAAACCTCACTATTCACTAATACGGTTATTAGACAATAAAGCATCACTATTTACTAATACTGTTATTAGACAAAAAAACCTCACTAGTCACTAATACTGTTATTAGACAATAAAACCTCACCATTCACTAATACTGTTATTAGACAATAAAACCTCACTATTCACTAATACGGTTATTAGACAATAAAGCATCACTATTTACTAATACTGTTATTAGACAAATAAAACCTCACTAGTCACTAATACTGTTATTAGACAATAAAACCTCACCATTCACTAATACTGTTATTAGACAATAAACCTTAGAATACACTAATACGGTTATTAGACAATAAACCTCACTATTCACTAATACGGTTAATAGACAATAAAACATCACTATTCACTAATACGGTTATTAGACAATAAACCTCACTATTTACTATATGGTTATTAAACAATAAAACCTCACTATTTACTAATATGGTTATTAAACAATAAAACCTCACTATTCACTAATACGGTTATTAGACAATAAAACCTCACTATTCACTAATACGGTTAATAGACAATAAAACCTCACTATTCACTAATATGGTTATTAAACAATAAAACCTCACTATTCACTATACGGTTATTAGACAATAAAAACTCACTATTCACTAATACGGTTAATAGACAATAAAACCTCACTATTCACTAATACGGTTATTAGACAATAAAACCTCACTATTCACTAATACTGTTATTAGACAATAAAACATCATTATTCACTAATATGGTTATTAGACAATAAAACATCACTATTCACTAATATGGTTATTAGACAATAAAACATACACATTCACTAATACGGTTATTAGACAATAAAAAACAGAATTAATGCTTACCTGATAAATTACTCTCTCTTGTAATGTATCGAGTCCACGGATTCATCCTTTACTTGAGGATATCTCCTTCCCAACAGGATGGCAAAGAGAGCACACAGCAGAGCTGTCAATATAGCTCCCCCTCTAGCTCCCACCCCCAGTCATTCGAACCGAAGGTTAGGAAGAAAAAGGAGAAACCATAGGGTGCAGTGGTGACTGTAGTTTAAACTAAAACACTACCTGACTTTATAGCCAGGGCGGGCCGTGGACTCGATACATCACAAGAGAAAGTAATTTATCAGGTAAGCATAAATTCTGTTTTTCTCTGTAAGATGTATCGAGTCCACGGATTCATCCTTTACTTGTGGGATACCATACCAAAGCTTTAGGACACGGATGAAGGGAGGGAACAAGACAGGTACCTTAAACGAAAGCACCACTGCTTGTAAAACCTTTCTCCCAAAAATAGCCTCCGAAGAAGCAAAAGTATCGAATTTGGAAAATTTGGAAAAAGTAGCAGCGAAGACCAAGTCGCTGCCTTACAAATCTGTTTAAACAGAAGCCTCATTTTTAAAAGCCCATGTGGAAGCCACTGCTCTGGTAGAATGAGCAGTAATTGTTTCGGGAGGCTGCTGGCAAGCAGTCTCATAGGCCAAATGGATGATGCATTTTCAGCCAAAAGGAAGGAGAGGTAGCAGTCGCCTTCTGACCTCTCCTCTTACCAGAATAGATAACAAACAATGAAGGTGTTTGTCTGAAATCCTTAGTTTGCTTGCAAACATTCAAGCATGAAACCACATTAAGATTGTGTAACAGACGTTCCTTCTTCGAAGAAGGATTAGGACACAGAGAAGGAACAACAATTTCCTGGTTAATATTCTTATTAGACACAACCTTAGGAAGAAAACCGGGTTTGGTACGCAAAACTACCTATCTGCATGAAAACCAGGTAAGGTAATCACACTGTAAAACAGATAACTCTGAAACTCTTCGAGCAGAAGAGATAGCTACCAAAAACAAAAC
>NW_026512292.1:0-30000 GCF_027579735.1 Bombina bombina
TTTATTACAGCTGGTTATATGGTATCATATGTTATATTCTTTATTACAGCTGGTTATATGGTATCATATGTTATATTCTGTATTACAGCTGGTTATATGGTATCATATGTTATATTCTTTATTACAGCTGGTTATATGGTATCATATGTTATATTCTTTATTACAGCTGGTTATATGGTATCATATGTTATATTCTTTATTACAGCTGGTTATATGGTATCATATGTTATATTCTTTATTACAGCTGGTTATATGGTATCATATGTTATATTCTTTATTACAGCTGGTTATATGGTATCATATGTTATATTCTGTATTACAGCTGGCTATATGGTATCATATGTTATAGTCTTTATTACAGCTGGCTATATGGTATCATATGTTATATTCTTTATTACAGCTGGTTATATGGTATCATATGTTATATTCTTTATTACAGCTGTCTATATGGTATCATATGTTATATTCTTTATTACAGCTGGCTATATGGTATCATATGTTATATTCTTTATTACAGCTGGTTATATGGTATCATATGTTATATTCTTTATTACAGCTGGCTATATGGTATCATATGTTATATTCTTTATTACAGCTGGTTATATGGTATCATATGTTATATTCTTTATTACAGCTGGCTATATGGTATCATATGTTATATTCTTATTACAGCTGGCTATATGGTATCATATGTTATATTCTTTATTACAGCTGGTTATATGGTATCATATGTTATATTCTTTATTACAGCTGGTTATATGGTATCATATGTTATAGTCTGTATTACAGCTGGTTATATGGTATCATATGTTATATTCTTTATTACAGCTGTCTATATGGTATCATATGTTATATTCTTTATTACAGCTGGTTATATGGTATCATATGTTATATTCTTTATTACAGCTGGTTATATGGTATCATATGTTATATTCTTTATTACAGCTGGACTATATGGTATCATATGTTATATTCTTTATTACAGCTGGTTATATGGTATCATATGTTATATTCTTTATTACAGCTGGTTATATGGTATCATATGTTATATTCTTTATTACAGCTGGCTATATGGTATCATATGTTATATTCTTTATTACAGCTGGTTATATGGTATCATATGTTATAGTCTTTATTACAGCTGTCTATATGGTATCATATGTTATATTCTTTATTACAGCTGGCTATATGGTATCATATGTTATATTCTTTATTACAGCTGTCTATATGGTATCATATGTTATATTCTTTATTACAGCTGGTTATATGGTATCATATGTTATATTCTTTATTACAGCTGGTTATATGGTATCATATGTTTTATTCTTTATTACAGCTGGTTATATGGTATCATATGTTATATTCTTTTTACAGCTGTCTATATGGTATCATATGTTATAGTCTTTATTACAGCTGGTTTATATGGTATCATATGTTATATTCTTTATTACAGCTGTCTATATGGTATCATATGTTATATTCTTTATTACAGCTGGCTATATGGTATCATTATGTTATATTCTTTATTACAGCTGGTTATATGGTATCATATGTTAATATTCTTTATTACAGCTGGTTATATGGTATTCATATGTTATATTCTTTATTACAGCTGTTATATGGTATCATATGTTATATTCTTTATTACAGCTGGCTATATAGGTATCATATGTTATATTCTTTATTACAGCTGTTATATGGTATCATATGTTATATTCTTTATTACAGCTGGTTATATGGTATCATATGTTATATTCTTTATTACAGCTGGTTATATGGTATCATATGTTATAGTCTTTATTACAGCTGGTTATATGGTATCATATGTTATAATCTTTATTACAGCTGGTTATATGGTATCATATGTTATATTCTTTATTACAGCTGGTTATATGGTATCATATGTTATATTATTTATTACAGCTGACTATATGGTATCATATGTTATATTCTTTATTACAGCTGGTTATATGGTGTCATATGTTATATACTTTATTACAGCTGGTTATATGGTATCATATGTTATAGTCTTTATTACAGCTGGCTATATGGTATCATATGTTATATTCTTTATTACAGCTGGTTATATGGTATCATATGTTATATTCTTTATTACAGCTGGTTATATGGTATCATATGTTATATTCTTTATTACAGCTGGTTATATGGTATCATATGTTATAGTCTTTATTACAGCTGGTTATATGGTATCATATGTTATATTCTTTATTACAGCTGGCTATATGGTATCATATGTTATATTCTGTATTATATGTTATATTCTTTATTACAGCTGGTTATATGGTATCATATGTTATATTCTTTATTACAGCTGGTTATATGGTATCATATGTTATATTCTTTATTACAGCTGGTTATATGGTATCATATGTTATATTCTTTATTACAGCTGGCTATATGGTATCATATGTTATATTCTTTATTACAGCTGTTATATGGTATCATATGTTATATTCTTTATTACAGCTGGCTATATGGTATCATATGTTATATTCTTTATTACAGCTGGTTATATGGTATCATATGTTATATTCTTTATTACAGCTGGTTATATGGTATCATATGTTATATTCTTTATTACAGCTGGCTATATGGTATCATATGTTATATTCTTTATTACAGCTGTCTATATGGTATCATATGTTATAGTCTTTATTACAGCTGGTTATATGGTATCATATGTTATATTCTTTATTACAGCTGGTTATATGGTATCATATGTTATAGTCTTTATTACAGCTGGCTATATGGTATCATATGTTATATTCTTTATTACAGCTGTATATATGGTATCATATGTTATATTCTTTATTACAGCTGGTTATATGGTATCATGTGTTATAGTCTTTATTACAGCTGTCTATATGGTATCATATGTTATATTCTTTATTACAGCTGACTATATGGTATCATATGTTATATTCTTTATTACAGCTGGTCTATATGGTATCATATGTATATTCTTTATTACAGCTGGTTATATGGTATCATATGTTATATTCTTTATTACAGCTGGTTATATGGTATCATATGTTATATTCTTTATTACAGCTGGTTATATGGTATCATATTTTTATATTCTTTATTACAGCTGGTTATATGGTATCATATGTTATATTCTTTATTACAGCTGGTTATATGGTATCATATGTTATATTCTTTATTACAGCTGGCTATATGGTATCATATGTTATATTCTTTATTACAGCTGGTTATATGGTATCATATGTTATATTCTTTATTACAGCTGGCTATATGGTATCATATGTTATATTCTTTATTACAGCTGGCTATATAGTATCATATGTTGTATTCTGTATTACAGCTGGCTATATGGTATCATATGTTATAGTCTTTATTACAGCTGGCTATATGGTTTCATATGTTATATTCTTCATTACAGCTGGTTATATGGTATCATATGTTATATTCTGTATTTTATGTTATATTCTTTATTACAGCTTTTTATATGGTATCATATGTTATATTCTTTATTACAGCTGGCTATATGGTATCATATGTTATAGTCTTTATTACAGCTGACTATATGGTATCATATGTTATATTCTTTATTACAGCTGGCTATATGGTATCATATGTTATATTCTTTATTACAGCTGGCTTTTCTTGTTACCTCATCGCACTCCCATTTACAGGACATCTCCAGACTGTCTCCCAACTTGTGAAACTCTCAGCCTTGCTCGACAAGACTCTCCCCTAGTTTTGAAAGCTTCAATCGCTCCCTAAATACTCCTCTGTTCAGAGATGCATACAACCTACGCTAACCTTTCTTTATAAGAGTTCCACTCTTTCATTGCTGTCCCCTGAACACCTTTAGCATGTAAGCCTAAGAGTCCAGCTGTTTGTAGATCACCTTCTCAAGAGCTGACTACAACAGTGCGACTATTGGCAGGGCCCTCTACCCATTTGATCAATATCAATGTTGTACTCCACCTTTGTTTATAGCGTTGCGGGATCTGTTGGCGCTCTACAAATAACCGTAATAATAATAATAAGCAGTGTGTTGCTGTTCTTGCGTCTACCTAGTTATGGTTTTTAACAAAGTATACCAAGAGAACACAGTAAATATGATAAGAGAAGTAAATGGAAGTTTTTTTTACATTGCTGCTAATCTGAACATTTTTGCCTCTTTTTACCCCCCATAAAGCGGTTGAACATATAGGTGCCATTTAGAAATGAGCAGGACACAGTCCCAGCCAGACATCCGCAGCCGTCACATGTACCCACCTATCAGCAGTTATTTTCTGTTGGCATTAAACGTATAGGGGCTGATTTATCATTGATCTGTCTGTCCGAGATGATCCCCTCAGCGGATCATGTCTGACAGACATCGATGAATTCCGACAGCATACGCTGTCTGCCTTTATCACTGAACGAGCAGTTCTTGTCAACTGCTTGTGCAATGCCTCCCTCTGCAGACTCGTGGCCAATCGGCTGCTAGCAAAGGGTGTCAATAGGCCCGATCAAACAGGATTGGTGGATTAATGTCCGCAGCCTCCGAGCAGGTGGACAAGTTATGGAGTAGCGGTATATAGACCGCTGTTTCATAACTGCTATTTCCGGCAAGACTGAAGGCTCGTGCGGAAACAGGGGCATCGAGCTCCATTCGGAGCTTGATAATTTGGCCCTATAGAATGTTTGTGTCAGTAACATACATATAATGAGAGCACGTCATTTTTACATTACAAGCTCCATTTACTTATTTAGACAATTGTTTTTAATTTGATTGGATATTTATAACAATAAACTGATATTCACAGATCTCTACTGTATAGGAGCTCAGTGTAATGATCATTTGGCACCTTCTGTATTATCCAGTCAGATTCCAGTAGATTACTACAAATAAGTTATCAGCAAAGCACTGCAAATCTGTTCTCTATTTACAAATTAGTGATTGGAGGAAAAGGTGATAGAAATCTTCTTGTATATTAAGAGGTTTCATAAGAAGGTTCATGTTGTCTGCTCATATTTCCATAACCCCTGGTGAACCTTCTGGTTTGTATCTGCCAACAAAACCTAACGGCTAGATTTAGAGTTTTGTCTGTAAAGACCCGCGTAGCTAACGCTGCTTTTTTCTCTAGCGCACCCTTAAGACAACGCTGGTATTTAGAGTTGTCTGAGCGGCTGCGTTAGGCTCAGAAATGGGAGCGTTGAGCATAATTTAGCTCTACTTCAACCCTCAATACCAGCGTTGCCTACGGTAGCGGTAAGCTGGAAAAACGTGCTCGTGCACGATATCCCCATAGGAAACAATGGGGCTGAGCTGGCTGCAAAAAAACCTAACACCTGCAAAAAAGCAGCGTTCAGCTCCTAGCGCAGCCCCATTGTTTCCTATGGGGAAACACTCTCTAAGTCTGCACCTAACACCCTAGCATGAACCCCGAGTCTAAACACCCCTAACCTTACACTTATTAACCCCTAATCTGCCGCCCCCGCTATCGTTGACACCTGCATTATATTATTAACCCCTAATCTGCCGCTCTGGACACCGCCGCAACCTACATTATCCCTATGAACCCCTAATCTGCTGCCCCTAACATCGCTGATACCTATATTATATTTATTACCCCCTAATCTGCCCCCCAACGTCGCCGCCACCAACCTACACTTATTAACCCCTAATCTCCCACCCGCAACATCGCCGCTACTAAAATAAAGTTATTAACCCCTAAACCTAGCTCTAACCCTAACCCTAACACCCCCCTAAGTTAAATATAATTTTAATTAAACGAAATAATATTGCTATAATTAAATAAATTATTCCTATTTAAAACTAAATACTTACCTATAAAATAAACCCTAATATAGCTACAATATAACTAATAGTTACATTGTAGCTATTTTAAGATTTATATTTATTTTACAGGCAACTTTATATTTATTTTAACTAGGCACAATAGCTATTAAACAGTTAATAACTATTTAATAGCTACCTAGTTAAAATAAGTACAAAATTACCTGTAAAATAAATCCTAACCTAAGTTACAAATACACCTAACACTACACTATAATTAAATTAATTAAATAAATTAACTACAAATAGCTAAACTAAATACAATTAAATAAACTAATCTATAATACAAAAAACCCCCACTAAATTACAAAAAATAATAAAAAATTACAAGAAGTTTAAACTAATTACACCTAATCTAAGCCCCCTAATAAAATAAAAAATCCCCCCAAAATAAAAAAATGCCCTACCCTATTCTAAATTACAAAAGTAATCAGCTTTTTTACCAGCCCTTAAAAGGGCTTTTTGCGGGGCATTGCCCCAAAGTAATCAGCTCTTTTACCTGTAAAAAAAATACAACCCCCCCAACATTAAAACCCACCACCCACATACCCCTACTCTAACCCACCTAAACCCCCCTAAAAAAACCTAACGCTAACCCCCTGAAGATCTCACTACCTTGAGTCGTCTTCACTCAGCCGAGCCAAATTCTTCATCCAAGGTGCACAGAGGAGGTCCTTCATCCGGTAGAAGTCTTCATCCAGGCAGCGTCTTCAATCTTCATCCATCCGGAGCGGAGCGGAGCCATCTTCCAAGGAGCCGACGCGGAGCCATCCTCTTCGTCCGGAGTCTTCAAACACAATGACGGTACCTTTAAGTGATGTCATCCAAGATGGTGTCCCTTCAATTCCGATTGGCTGATAGGATTCTATCAGCCAATCGGAATTAAGGTAGGAAAAATCTGATTGGCTGATGCAATCAGCCAATCAGATTGAAGTTCAATCAGCCAATCGTATTGAGCTCACATTCTATTGGCCAATCAGATTTTTCCTACCTTAATTCCGATTGGCTGATAGAATCCTATCAGCCAATCGGAATTGAAGGGACGCCATCTTGGATGACGTCCCTTAAAGGAACCTTCATTCGTCATTCAGTCGTCGGTTGAAGAGGATGGCTCCGCGACGGCTCCTTTGAAGATGGCTCCACTCCGGATGGATGAAGATTGAAGACGCCACCTGGATGAAGACTTCTACTGGATGAAGGATCTCCTCTGCGCACCTTGGATGAAGATTTCGGCCCGGTTGGGTGAAGACGACTCAAGGTAGGGAGATCTTCAGGGGGTTAGCATTAGATTTTTAAGGGGGGTTTGGGTGGGTTAGAGTAGGGGTATGTGGGTGGTGGGTTTTAATTATGGGGGGGTTGTCTTTTTTTTTACAGGTAAAAGAGCTGATTACTTTTGGGCAATGCCCCGCAAAAAGCCCATTTAAGGGCTGGTAAAAGAGCTGATAACTTTTGTAATTTAGAATAGGGTAGGGCATTTTTTTATTTTGGGGGGATTTTTTATTTTATTAGGGGGCTTAGAATAGGTGTAATTAGTTTAAACTTCTTGTAATTTTTTATTATTTTTTGTAATTTAGTGTTTTGTTTTTTTTGTATTATAGAATAGTTTAATTAATTGTATTTTAGTTTATCTAATTGTAGTTAATTTATTTAATTAATTTAATGATAGTGTAGTGTTAGGTGTATTTGTAACTTAGGTAAGGATTTATTTTACAGGTAATTTTAACTAGGTAGCTATTAAATAGTTATTAACTATTTAATAGCTATTGTACCTAGTTAAAATAAATACAAAGTTGCCTGTAAAATAAATATAAATCCTAAAATAGCTACAATGTAAT
This sequence comes from Bombina bombina, assembly GCF_027579735.1. Classification (NCBI taxonomy): domain Eukaryota; kingdom Metazoa; phylum Chordata; class Amphibia; order Anura; family Bombinatoridae; genus Bombina; species Bombina bombina. Next base: position 7,672 of record NW_026512292.1, read on the forward strand.
TATTAGTTATATTTTAGCTATATTAGGGTTTATTTTATAGGTAAGTATTTAGTTTTAAATAGGAATAATGTATTTAATTATAGGAATATTATTTCATTTCATTTAAATTATATTTAAGTTAGGGGGTGTTAGGTTTAGACTTAGGTTTAGGGGTTAATACATTTATTATAGTAGCGGCGACGTTGCGGGCGGGAGATTAGGGGTTAATAATTGTAGGTAGGTGGCAGCGATGTTAGGGAGGGCAGATTAGGGGTTAATAAAATTTATTATAGTGTTTGCGAGGTGGGAGTGCGGCGGTTTAGGGGTTAATACATTTATTAGAATGGTAGCGAGGTCCGGTCGGCAGATTAGGGGTTAATAAGTGTAGTTAGGTAGCAGCGACGTTGTGGGGGCAGATTAGGGGGTAATAAATATAATATAGGTGTCGGCGATGTTAGGGACAGCAGATTAGGGGTTCATAGGGATAATGTAGGTGGCGGCGGTGTCCAGTCGGCAGATTAGGGGTTACAATTTTTTATTAGAGGGTTGGCGATGTGGGGGGGGCTCGGTTTAGGGGTACATAGGTAGTTTATGGGTGTTAGTGTACTTTATAGCACAGTAGTTAGGAGCTTTATATACCGGCGTTAGCCCATAAAGCTCTTAACTACTGACTTTTTTTGGCGGTAGGAGTCTTGTCGGTAGAGGCTCTACCGCTCAGTTCTTCCAAGACTCCAAATACCAGCGTTAGGCAAATCCCATAGAATACATAGGATACGCAATTGACGTAAGGGGATCTGCGGTAGCCTGGAGTCGCGGAAAGGAAGTGAGCGGTAGACCCTTTCCTGGCTGACTCTAAATACCAGCGGGCGGTAAAGCGCAGCGTTAGGACCCTTTAACGCTACTTTTGACGGCTAACACCAAACTCTAAATCTAGCCGTATGTTTCTTATAAAACCCCTTAAAATACATGAAGATTTCTATCACCTTTTCCTCCAATCACTAATTAGTTTGTAGATAGAGAACAGATTTGCAGTGCTTTACTGATAACTTATTTGTAGTAATGTATTGGATAAACTACGTATTATTCCTTACAGTAGTGTATTTATCACCTATACTGGAAGTCTATTGCATTGTAGTATGCCTTACAGTAGTGTCTTTATCACCTATACAGGAGGTCTATTGCATTGTTGTATTCCTTACAGTAGTATCTTTATCACCTATACAGGAGGTCTATTGCATGGTAGTATGCCTTACAGTAGTGTATTTATCACCTATACTGGAAGTCTATTGCATTGTTGTATTCCTTACAGTAGGATCATTATCACCTATACAGGAGGTCTATTGCATTGTTGTATTCCTTACAGTAGTATCTTTATAACCAATACAGGAGGTCTATTGCATTGTAGTATGCCTTACAGTAGTGTCTTTATCACCTATACAGGAGGTCTGCTGCATTGTTGTATTCCTTACAGTAGTGTCTTTATCACCTATACAGGAGGTCTATTGCATTGTTGTATTCCTTACAGTAGTGTCTTTATCACCTATACAGGAGGTCTATTGCATTGTAGTATGCCTTACAGTAGTGTCTTTATCACCTATACAGGAGGTCTATTGCATTGTTGTATTCCTTACAGTAGTGTCTTTATCACCTATACAGGAGGTCTATTGCATTGTTGTATTACTTACAGCAGTTTCTTTATCACCTATACAGGAGGTCTATTGCATTGTTGTATTCCTTACAGTAGGGTCTTTATCACCTATACAGGAGGTCTATTGCATTGTTGTATTCCTTACAGTAGGGTCTTTATCACCTATACAGGAGGTCTATTGCATTGTTGTATTCCTTACAGTAGGGTCTTTATCACCTATACAGGAGGTCTATTGCATTGTTGTTTTCCTTACAGTAGGATCTTTATCAATACAGGAGGTCTATTGCATTGTTGTATTCCTTACAGTAGAGTCTTTATCACATATTCAGGAGGTCTTTTGCATTGTTGTTTTCCTTACAGTAGGATCTTTATCACCTGTACAGGAGGTCTATTGCATTGTTGTATTCCTTACAGTAGGGTCTTTATCACCTATACAGGAGGTCTATTGCATTGTTGTATTCCATACAGTAGGGTCTTTATCACCTATACAGGAGGTCTATTGCATTGTTATATTCCTTAAAGTAGGGTCTTTATCACCTATACAGGAGGTCTATTGCATTGTTGTTTTCCTTACAGTAGGATCTTTATCACCTATACAGGAGGTCTATTGCATTGTTGTATTCCTTACAGTAGAGTCTTTATCACATATACAGGAGGTCTATTGCATTGTTGTATTCCTTACAGTAGAGTCTTTATCACATATACAGGAGGTCTTTTGCATTGTTGTTTTCCTTACAGTAGGATATTTATCACCTATACAGGAGGTCTATTGCATTGTTGTATTCCTTACAGTAGGGTCTTTATCACCTATACAGGAGGTCTATTGCATTGTTGTATTCCTTACAGTAGGGTCTTTATCACCTATACAGGAGGTCTATTGCATTGTTGTATTCCTTACAGTAGGATCTTTATCACATATACAGGAGGTCTATTGCATTGTTGTATGCCTTACAGTAGTGTCTTTATTACCTATAAAGGAAGTCTATTGCATTGTTGTATTCCTTACAGTAGTGCCTGTATCACATATACTGGAAGTCTATTGCATTGCTGTATGCCTTACAGTAGTGTCTTTATTACCTATAAAGGAAGTCTTTTGCATTGTTGTATTCCTTACAGTAGTGTCTTTATCACCTATACAGGAGGTCTATTGCATTGTTGTACTCCTTACAGTAGGGTCTTTATAACCTATACAGGAGGTCTATTGCATTGTAGTATGCCTTACAGTAGTGTCTTTATCACCTATACAGGAGGTCTATTGCATTGTTGTATTCCTTACAGTAGTGTCTTCATCACCTATACAGGAGGTCTATTGCATTGTTGTATTCCTTACAGTAGGGTCTTTATAACCTATACAGGAGGTCTATTGCATTGTAGTATGCCTTACAGTAGTGTCTTTATCACCTATACAGGAGGTCTATTGCATTGTTGTATTCCTTACAGTAGTGTCTTTATCACCCATACAGGAGGTCTATTGCATTGTTGTATTCCTTACAGTAGTGTCTTTATCACCTATACAGGAGGTCTATTGCATTGTTGTATTCCTTACAGTAGAGTCTTTATCACCTATACAGGAGGTCTATTGCATTGTTGCATTCCTTACAGTAGAGTCTTTATCACCTATACAGGAGGTCTATTGCATTGTTGTATTCCTTACAGTAGTGTCTTTATCACCTATACAGGAGGTCTATTGCATTGTTGTATTCCTTACAGTAGGGTCTTTATCACCTATACAGGAGGTCTATTGCATTGTTGTATTCCTTACAGTAGGGTCTTTATAACCTATACAGGAGGTCTATTGCATTGTTGTATTCCTTACAGTAGTGTCTTTATCACCTATACAGGAGGTCAATTGCATTGTTGTATTCCTTACAGTAGTGTCTTTATCACCTATTATGGAGGTCTGTTGCATTGTTGTATTCCTTACAGTAGGATCTTTATCACATATACAGGAGGTCTATTGCATTGTTGTATTCCTTACAGTAGAGTCTTTATCACATATACAGGAGGTCTTTTGCATTGTTGTTTTCCTTACAGTAGGATATTTATCACCTATACAGGAGGTCTATTGCATTGTTGTATTCCTTACAGTAGGGTCTTTATCACCTATACAGGAGGTCTATTGCATTGTTGTATTCCTTACAGTAGGGTCTTTATCACCTATACAGGAGGTCTATTGCATTGTTGTATTCCTTACAGTAGGATCTTTATCACATATACAGGAGGTCTATTGCATTGTTGTATGCCTTACAGTAGTGTCTTTATTACCTATAAAGGAAGTCTATTGCATTGTTGTATTCCTTACAGTAGTGCCTGTATCACATATACTGGAAGTCTATTGCATTGCTGTATGCCTTACAGTAGTGTCTTTATTACCTATAAAGGAAGTCTTTTGCATTGTTGTATTCCTTACAGTAGTGTCTTTATCACCTATACAGGAGGTCTATTGCATTGTTGTACTCCTTACAGTAGGGTCTTTATAACCTATACAGGAGGTCTATTGCATTGTAGTATGCCTTACAGTAGTGTCTTTATCACCTATACAGGAGGTCTATTGCATTGTTGTATTCCTTACAGTAGTGTCTTTATCACCTATACAGGAGGTCTATTGCATTGTTGTATTCCTTACAGTAGGGTCTTTATAACCTATACAGGAGGTCTATTGCATTGTAGTATGCCTTACAGTAGTGTCTTTATCACCTATACAGGAGGTCTATTGCATTGTTGTATTCCTTACAGTAGTGTCTTTATCACCCATACAGGAGGTCTATTGCATTGTTGTATTCCTTACAGTAGTGTCTTTATCACCTATACAGGAGGTCTATTGCATTGTTGTATTCCTTACAGTAGAGTCTTTATCACCTATACAGGAGGTCTATTGCATTGTTGTATTCCTTACAGTAGAGTCTTTATCACCTATACAGGAGGTCTATTGCATTGTTGTATTCCTTACAGTAGGGTCTTTATCACCTATACAGGAGGTCTATTGCATTGTTGTATTCCTTACAGTAGTGTCTTTATCACCTATACAGGAGGTCTATTGCATTGTTGTATTCCTTACAGTAGTGTCTTTATCACCTATACAGGAGGTCTATTGCATTGTTGTATTCCTTACAGTAGGGTCTTTATCACCTATACAGGAGGTCTATTGCATTGTTGTATTCCTTACAGTAGGGTCTTTATAACCTATACAGGAGGTCTATTGCATTGTTGTATTCCTTACAGTAGTGTCTTTATCACCTATACAGGAGGTCAATTGCATTGTTGTATTCCTTACAGTAGTGTCTTTATCACCTATTATGGAGGTCTGTTGCATTGTTGTATTCCTTACAGTAGGATCTTTATCACCTAAACAGGAGGTCTATTGCATTGTTGTATTCCTTACAGTAGTGTCTTTATCACCTATACAGGAGGTCTATTGCATTGTTGTATTCCTTACAGTAGTGTCTTTATCACCTATACAGGAGCTCTATTGCATTGTTGTATTCCTTACAGTAGGGTCTTTATCACCTATACAGGAGGTCTATTGCATTGTTGTATTCCTTACAGTAGTGTCTTTATCACCTATTATGGAGGTCTGTTGCATTGTTGTATTCCTTACAGTAGGGTCTTTATCACCTATACAGGAGGTCTATTGCATTGTTGTATTCCTTACAGTAGTGTCTTTATCACCTATTATGGAGGTCTGTTGCATTGTTGTATTCCTTACAGTAGGGTCTTTATCACCTATACAGGAGGTCTATTGCATTGTTGTATTCCTTACAGTAGTGTCTTTATCACCTATACAGGAGGTCTATTGCATTGTTGTATTCCTTACAGTAGTGTCTTTATAACCTATACAGGAGGTCTATTGCATTGTTGTATTCCTTACAGTAGGGTCTTTATAACCTATACAGGAGGTCTATTGCATTGTTGTATTCCTTACAGTAGTGTCTTTATCACCTATTATGGAGGTCTGTTGCATTGTTGTATTCCTTACAGTAGGATCTTTATCACCTACACAGGAGGTCTATTGCATTGTTGTATTCCCTCATGACTGACCATAGGTGTAAAATCCTTATTTTGGCCCCTGATTGCCTATGGTCAGCACCTAATTACGCCTGCAAGGTTTCTGAAACATACCTTTTTCTCTTCTGCAAGAATATTTTTCTATAACAAACAAGTGTGGAAATATTCTACACTCACAGTTATTAGTCTATAAAGTTAGCCAATAAAAAGTTGTTCTGGTAGTGTTGCTGTTTTTCATCAGAAATACTTCATCCTCAGCTTTATTAAACCTTATACATAAATGTTTTTATCATATCCCCTCTCCCCCCAAGCTATACATAACACGGTTGTGATGTCTTTCATGGGCAGTTGTTTAAACCATGTGCCAGTTTAGCTGCCTCCTGTGTTTAGTGTCTGGTTTATTTGCTTCTGTGGATGCAAATTGGAGCCTAACTAACTAACTAGATCTATACAGTGAAGCATAAGAACCTTGTGTTTGACATTAGCTGCTGTACTGATTCATTGTTTACTAAACTACAATTTACTCTGAAATAATAATGCACAAGTCCCTTTCTCTGTTGTTACGTCCAGTAAATATGATAAGAGCATTCAAATAGTTAAAAACCGTACTTAATAACAATGTAGGGTGCAGCCATGAATGTGCCTGCAGACCTGTTTGCTGGAGTTGAGACTTTGAATTTTCTCAGCAGCTGGGGTGTAAGGGAGGTTCTGATTAGAAAATGAGTTTGATTTATATCTTGCTGGTAGCAGCCATCAGCCTCCCCCGTGCCTGCAGTTTTGTGCAGAGAAGTTTGCAATCCTCTTGGAACAAAGTCTGGACTTTCTGCTTATTGCCGCCATCTTTAACCCCTTGGCTGCTGCACAGACTTGTGATGCAGCGTGTTGCCTCCCTCCTCATCAACCAATGGGTCAGGTCTCTGGGTGCCTATAACTGTGTGGGGTTATGAGCTAATTGCCAGAATATAACAAATAAGACCATCACAATTAACGTCTATAAATTGTTGATTTTATGTGACTTGAGAGAGGTTTGAATTCATCTGACTTTCCTTCTGTTTGCTGAGCATGCAATTTCATGGGGCCTTTATCTATCTGCTAATGCTACTGTCTACTGTCTAGGGGCAGGTTACAGGGCATTTAATTGGCTGCATTAATCATCTTCATTTCAAGAAAATAAAGTCTCTGGAGCATGTGACAGCAGCATGAGAACAGATGTTAAATAGTATCAATAGCTAGGCCTAGGGGATTACAAAACCGTTATAATTATATTTTATGTATCTTTCCCTTGCTTGTATATTCAGCTTCATAGTAATGTTTGTTTTATATATACATAAATACCCATTGTATATATCAGACATTACAGGTACATCCTGAGTAGGGTTGTCAACTCTCTCCCTTATTTATCTGCCATTTTTCTCTCTTATTTTTTACAACATGTAGAATCTTAATTTCAAAACATTTATTGCCAGATTACAAGTGGAGCGGTTTTTAACACTCCAGCTCTCACGCTAAATCCGCTAGAAGTAAGCTTTTTGCTTGTCCGGTAGCACTCGTTTCACAAGTTGAATGTAAAAAGCTTTCATTGCGCGCTAACGTGAAAAAAGTTGAAAAAAAAACTCACACACAAACCGATCGCATATTCTCAAGTGCCCTAACCTAACATGATAATGTGAATAATTCCCATTATACAATAATATGTTATAATTATCCCAAATACAATAATATGTTATAATTATTTATTAATACATATTTCTACATATAGAAAAAAAAGTCGATCCAGGAAAAACACCTCTCAGAACGGAATATTAAAAAGTCACAGCTTTTATTTCCAAATCTTTAAAAAACACACACGGGTATCATCTCGGCTATAGGGGAATAGAAGGAGATGAATCAGTCTTACATGTTTCGGCAAAGTGTAGCCGTAATCATTGACCATACGTTCATAAAGGTGATACACTTATTTAAGCAGTATAAATGTTACCCATTGGTTTATAAAAACACACACCCACCCCTTCCCCTCCTCTGAATGTAAAAGGAACAATTTTAACTATTGTACATAGGTAGGAACTATCAATTAGATTACAATATAATGTCTTATAGTGCTGAATTATATGGGATAGAAATATAAAATGGCATAGCTCACAAAATATAATACATAGAGGTCTAGGAAGTAATGAATTACTATTCACACCTATCCAATTTTAAAGTTAAAGTTAATCATACTATACTATACCATGTCCCTATGTTTCAGGGATCTTATGCCTAGGTCCAGAGTCATTGCATAGGCATACAGAGGCAAGTAAAACCCTAGTACATATTAATGCTAAGACTACTCTGCTTTAAATGATTAATATATAGCATAAATAAATCACCAGGCTCTGTAGAAAATACTCTCTCTTAATAAATTCATACAATGATATAGAAATAATATTGTTCATTTATTCACAGATACCATAGATAAATAAACCATTCATTTAAAGGGATATATATCTCTCATTCCCAGAAGTTAATGATATCATTTTCTGAATTAAAACCATTAGGGATAAGAGTGCACATTTTATTTATCCAATAGACTTCCTGTCCTGCTAGGATAGGCCACTTATCACCACCCCTAGGGGGTCCTCTAATGGTTTCAATTGCATTCCATTTGAAATGACACACATTCCCATCATGAATTTCTATGAAGTGTCTCCCTAGTTCGGAGCAATAAATACCATTTTTGAGATATCCCAGATGCTCCCGTATTCTGGTACGGACATCACGGGTCGTCATGCCAATATACTGTAAATTATGGCAGGTACAACCTATGAGATATATCACATAGGTTGTTGAACAGTTTACACAACCCTTGGTAATAAACATTTCATTGTTCACATAGGATCTGAAACTTGGACCCACTCCCGGCACTGCCTCTATTTGTTTGAAGAACTTTGTTGCTCTTACTTATATTTCTACATATATCTGATGGTATATTTTTTACAACATATATATCTATACCTATATATATATAAATATATATCTTTATATATATAATATATATATACAGATATATATAGGAATACCTATATAAAAAGAAATAAAATATATTTCCCTATGTGCAGAACATTGCAATGTGAAATATTTACAGTAAATACACAGTATAACACTTTATTAAAAATGAATATTGCAAAAAAATGATTTTTCATGTGTTCATCAACTTAACTGCCAAGGGTTCCAGTGCAATTTTATATATATATATATATATATATATATATATATATATATATATATATATATATATATATATATATCTTGTAGTTAAAAAAGGAGAGCACCACACACTGAGAAATGTATATTTTAGTTACTTAGTTGCAATCAACTAAAGATTTTATGCCACTAGTAAATACTAGGGGGCCTATTTATCAAGCCGTCAACCGTGCTGCATTCGCCGGCACCAATGCGCTTGCCTAACATCACTGCCGCGGACCTGAATACGCTCTCCATATTTAAGAAAAAAGCTGTTAAAAAGCCGCGCACCAAGTACGGGGCGATGAGCAGCGGACTGTTGTTAACTAACAGTCATCGATCTTGCTGCTCTTCGGCTTTTTCCCAGCTTTATTTGTATACTGTCACTAAGCACCCCCACTATACTAAACTGTTTAACCCCTATCCCTCCGCTCCCGGAGCCCACCGCCACTCTAATAAAGTTATTAACCCCTATCCCGCCGCTCCCTGACCCTGCCGCAACTAAATTAAGTTATTAACCCCTAAACCGCCACTCCCGGAGCCCACCGCAACTCTAATAAATGTATTAACCCCTATCCCTCCACTCCAGAAGCCCACCGCAACTAAATAAAGTTATTAACCCCTAAATCGCCAGCCCCCCACATCGCCATAAACTAAATTAACCTATTAACCCCTAAACCTAACAACACGCTAACTTTATATTAAAATCAATATTCAATCGACGGCTTCTTCAGAATGAAGGTTCCTTTAAATGACGTCATCCAAGATGGCGTCACTTAGATTACGATTGGCTGATAGAATTCTATCAGCCAATCGGAATTAAGGTTGAAAAAATCCTATTGGCTGATGCAATCAGACAATCGGATTGAACTTCAATCCTATTGGCTGATCCAATCAGCCAATAGGATTGAGCTCGCATTCTATTGGCTGTTCCAATCATCCAATAGAATGCAAGCTCAATCCTATTGGCTGATTGCAACAGCCAATAGGATTTTTTTAACCTTAATTCCTTTTTTAACCTTAATTAAATCTAAGGGACGCCATCTTGGATGACGTCATTTAAAGGAACCTTCATTCCGAAGTGTCACGCTCTGTGCCGGGAGTTCCGGCGGTTCACCTTGCGTGCCTGTTGCCTTGCAACGTCTTGCTCTTCTGGCTGTCCCCTTCAGCTGACGTCAGGCTAGGCTTCTTATTCCGGTCATCCTGATCCTCCGGTGCCCGTTTGTTTATTGTATCTCCGTGGCTGTTGTGAGTACTCAGTATCTTTAGCAGTGTACATTTTTCCTCAACCATTGCCTGGACGACCTCTCTTTTGCTTAACCCTCAAACTGCCTGATAACAAGTTGCCGAACTCTGCATTATTGACCACGCTTGTGCGTAACCCTCAAACTGCCTGATTACCTGTTTTCCAAACTCTGCATTACTGACTACGCTGTGTTTAACCCTCAAACTGCCTGATAACCAGTTGCCAAACTCTGCATTACTGACTATGCTGTGTTTAACCCTCAAACTGCCTGATAACCAATTGCCAAACTCTACATTATTGACCACGTTTGTGCTTAACCCTCATACTGCCTAATAACAAGTTGCCAAACTCTGCATTACTGACTACGCTGTGCTTAACCCTCAAACTGCCTAATTTCAAGTTACCTACTCCTGCATTATTAACTGTTTATTGTTTAACCCTCCTTCTGTCTGAGATTAAGTTGTCTTACTCTGCAACTCGGGTACTGTGGAGGACTATTCCTGAACTGCCTGATTATAGTTCCCTATTCTGAAGTTTATCCTGCTGATATCAAGACTTCCATTACTCTTTCCAGAGGACTCAGACCAACACTGCTCAATATCGTGAGTACCTTGTCTTGTAGAAGTTGTTGTGGGGTCACGTCCTGGATTAAACTCAGAGTGCAAGGGTGTTGTTTTAGTTCACCCTAGCATTTGGGTCTTCTTCTGGACTTTTCCTAACCTGACATAACAAACGGGCCATATTGTGGACCCCGATGAGTTATCCAGGGCTGTGGCTCTACAAGGAAAACTTCTTGGAAATCATTCTGCTCATTTGCAATCATTGGATTCCAAGCTTAACCAGATTACTGCTCTGCTACATAACCTCTCTGCTTCTTCTCAAGCTACGCCTACTCCTACTGCAGCTGCTGCCAGTTCCAATGCTGTTTATAATCCGCCTCAGCCACTGGGACAGTATATACCTAGAATCCCTCTTCCTGATAAGTATGACGGTAATCCGGAAGAATGCTGTGGATTTCTTAATCAGTGTTGTTTACACTTCAGAAACAATCCTCAAGTGTTTGTCAATTCTTCTTCCAAGATCACCTTTATTATTTCCCTCATGAAGGGTAAAGCTCTGGCCTGGGTATCTCCTCTTTTGGAAAAAGACAATCCTCTTCTTCAGGATTTGGAGTTATTTGTGTCTATTTGTTCCTCTGTTTTTGACAAGCCTGGGAGGTCTGCAGCTGCTGAGGCAGGGTTGTTGGATTTGAGACAGGTATCCCTTTCTGTAGCTCAATACGCTATTGAATTCAGGACTTTAGCCGCAGAGACTGATTGGAACCATGGAGCCTTGCGGGCAGCCTTTCGCAAAGGACTTTGCGAATGCTTAAAGGATGAACTTGTGTTTCGGGAACTTCCTGACTCTTTGGAGAATCTTATCAATTTATGTTTTAATCTCGACGCCCGGCATACTGAACGTCTTCAGGAGAGAGATAGCAATCAGTGATCTTTTTCTATATCTACTTATCGTCCTCCTTTTCGTCCCCCAAGTCTTTCTAATAATAACTCCCATTCATCGGAGTCTGTAGAACCCATGGAAGTAGGAGCTATTAAGTTAACAGAAGCTGAACGCCATAGAAGGCGTACTCTTGGGTTATGCTTGTATTGTGGCACCAAAGGACATTTACTGAAGGACTGTCCAATCCGGCCAGTAAAAGCCAAGGCTTAACTATTGATAGAGGGACAGAGTTAAGCCAGAATCCCATGTCATCCCTCAATTCTAAACTCTTTGTTCCTGTAACCATCACTTTTGGAAACACCAAGTTTCAAGCTCAAGCTCTCATCGACTCTGGAGCTGCTGGAGTTTTCATTGATTCAAGTTTTGTTAACTCTCTCAGGATTCCTCTTCTAGCCAAGAAACAATTAATCAAGGTAACTACAGTTAGTGGGCAGCCTCTGGGTTCTGGAATCATTCAACATTCTACTATTCCTCTTCTTTTACCTGTGGGCATACTCCACTCTGAAATTATTCGTTTTGATGTCATCTCTTCCCCCAACATACCATTGATTTTGGGGTTAACTTGGTTGCAGCTTCATGATCCAGTATTCTCATGGTCTAAAGGAGAGCTTATTTCCTGGGGAACTATCTGTTTTAAGCATTGCCTGCAAAATCCCTCTAAACCATCCTGTCCTGTTGTGGCTATGGCCTCTAGTTATGAAGCTCCGTACATACCTGCCTTCGCCGGCCCCAATACGCCTGCCTAAGTTCGCCTAACCTCGCTGCCGTGAACCTGAATACACTCGCCAAATTTATCAATAAAGCTGTCAAAAAGCCGCGCACCAAGTACGGAGCGATGAGCAGCGGACTGTGTTATTTATCAGTCATCGATCTCGCTGCTCTTCGTTTTTTTCCCAGCTTTATTGATACCCCTGTCACTAAGCACCCACACTATACTGTACTGTTTTACCCCCTATACCGCCACCCCCGGACCCCTCCGCAACTAAATAAAGATTTTAACCCCTAAACCGCTGCTCCCGGACCCCGCCGCAACTATAATAAATATATTAACCCCTAATCTGCTGCCCCCTATACCCTATCCTGCGGATCCCGGACCCCACCGCAACTAAATTAAATGTTTAACCCCTAAACTGCCGCTCCCGGACCTCGTGCAACTAAATTAAATGTTTAACCCCTAAACCGTAGCTCCCGGACCCCGCCACAACTAAATTAAATGTTTAACCCCTAAAAAAATTAACTACAATTACCTAAAATTAAATACAATTAAATAAACTAAACTATAGTACAAAAACAAACAAACACTAAATTACAGAAAATAAAAAGAATTACAAGAAGTTTAAACTAATTACACCTAATCTAAGCCCCCTAATAAAATAAAAAAGCCCCCCAAAATAATAAAATGCCCTACCCTATACAAAATTACAAAGTAATCAGCTCTTTTACCAGCCCTTAAAAGGGCTTTTTGCGGGGCATTGCCCCAAAGTAATCAGCTCTTTTACCTGTAAAAAAAAATACAACCCCCCCAACATTACAACCCACCACCCACACACCCCTACTCTAAAACCCACCCAAACCCCCCTTAAAAAAACCTAACACTAACCCCCTGAAGATCACCCTACCTTGAGCCGTGTTCACCCAGCCGGGCCGAATTCTTCATCCAAGCGGGCAGAAGAGGTCCTCCATCCGGCCGAAGTATTCATCCAAGCTGCGTCTTCTATATTCAATCATCCAGAGCGGAGCGGAGCCATCTTCCATCCAGCCGACGCGGAGCCATCTTCCAATGACGTCTTAACACCGAATGCCTGGTCCTTTAAATGACGTCATCCAAGATGGCGTCCCTCGAATTCCGATTGGCTGATAGGATTCTATCAGCCAATCGGAATTAAGGTAGGAAAAATCCGATTGGCTGATTGGATTGGATCAGCCAATAGAATTGACCTCGCAATCAACCAATCGTATTTTTCTCGCATTGACCTCGCAATCAACCAATCGGATTTTTCCTACCTTATTTCCGATTGGCTGATAGAATCCTATCAGCCAATCAGAATTTGAGGGACGCCATCTTGGATGACATCATTTAAAGGACCAGGCATTCGGTGTTAGGATGTCATTGAAAGAAGATGGCTCTGCGTCGGCTGGATGGAAGATGGCTCCGCTCCGGATGATTGAAGATAGAAGACGCCGCTTGGATGAACACTTCGGCCGGATGGAGGACCTCTTCTGCCCCGCTTGGATGAAGAATTCGGCCCAGTTGGGTGAACACGGCTCAAGGTAGGGTGATCTTCAGGGGGTTAGTGTTAGTATTTTTTTAAGGGGGCTTTGGTGAGCTTTAGAGTAGGGGTGTGTGGGTGGTGGGTTGTAATGTTGGGGGGGTTGTATTTTTTTTTACAGGTAAAAGAGCTGATTACTTTGGGGCAATGCCCCGCAAAAAGCCCTTTTAAGGGCTGGTAAAAGAGCTGATTACTTTGTAATTTAGTATAGGGTAGGGCATTTTATTATTTTGGGGGGCTTTTTTATTTTTTTAGGGGGCTTAGATTAAGTGTAATTAGTTTAAATTTCTTGTAATTAGATTAAATGTAATTAGTTTAAACTTCTTGTAATTTTTTTTTATTTTCTGTAATTTAGTGTTTGTTTGTTTTTTGTACTATAGTTTAGTTTATTTAATTGTATTTAATTTTAGGTAATTGTAGTTAATTTTTTAAATGAATTTAATGATAGTGTAGTGTTAGGTGTATTTGTAACTTAGGTTAGGTTTTATTTTACAGGTAGTTTTGTAATTATTTTAACTAGGTAGCTATTAAATAGTTATTAACCATTTAATAGCTATTGTACCTAGTTAAATTAAATACAAAGTTGCCTGTAAAATAAAAATAACTCCTAAAATAGCTACAATATAATTATTAGTTATATTGTAGCTATCTTAGGGTTTATTTTACAGGTATTTAGTTTTAAATAGGAATAATTTAGTTAATAATTGTAATATGTATTTAGATTTATTTCAATAATATTTAAGTTAGGGGGGTGTTAGTGTTAGACTTAGGTTTAGGGGTTAATATGTTTAATATAGGTGGCGGCGGGGTCTGGGAGCGGCGGTTTAGGGGTTAAACATTAAATTTAGTTGCGGCGGGGTCCGGGAGCGGCGGTTTAGGGATTAAACAATTTATTTAGTTGCGGCGGGGTCCCGGATCCGCAGGATAGGGGTTAATAACTTTATGTAGGTGGCGGCGGTATAGGGGGCGGCAGATTAGGGGTTAATAGGTATAATGTAGGTGGCGGCGGGGTCTGGGAGCGGCGGTTTAGAGGTTAATAACTATTATATATGTGGCGGTGGTGTAGGGGGGGCAGATTAGGGGTGTTTAGACTTGGGGTACATGTTAGGGTGTTAGGTGCAGACACTTCCCATAGAAATCAATGGGATATCGGGCAGCAGCGAACATGAGCTTTCGCTGCTGTCAGACTCCCATTAATTCCTATGGGATCCGCCGCCTCCAGGTCGGCGGATTGAAAACCATGTATGCTGGGCTGGAATAGTGCCGATCGTACCTGCTAAGTAATCAGATTGTGCCAAACTTGCGTTCGGCACATCTGGAGTGACGTAAGAATCGATCTGTGTCGGACTGAGACCGACGGATCGTAGATTACGTCACTAGATTCTACTTTTGCCGGTCTCTAGCCTTTGATAACTATGGCGAATCAGCCTCGCCACAAATACGCTGCGGAATTCCAGCGTATTTGTGGTTGACGGCTTGATAACTAGAGGCCTAAGTTGGAAGTTCCTGATTAATTGCCTAATCACTATCATGCCTTTTGTGATGTTTTTTCTAAAAAGGAGGTTGAGACGTTACCTCCTCACCAGATTTTTGACTGTCCTATCGATCTGTATTCTGGGGCTCCTCTACCTAAGGGGAGGACATATCCTCTCTCTTGTCAAGAAAATGTCTCCCTTAAAGAATACATTAAGGACAACTTGGCCAGAGGATTTATTCGTCCTTCCTCTTCACCTGTGGGTGCAGGGTTTTTCTTCATTGGGAAAAAAGACAGAGGACTTCGTCCATGTATTGATTATCTGGCCTTGAATCAGATTACTGTCAAAAACAGTTACCCTCTTCCACTCATCCCTGAGCTATTTGATCGTCTTCAAGGTGCTTCTATTTTCTCCAAGTTGGATCTCCGTGGGGCCTACAATTTGGTCGGAATTCGTAAGGGAGACGAATGGAAGACGGCATTTAACACTAGATTTGGTCACTACAAGTATCTTGTAATGCCTTTTGGATTGGGCAATGCACCAGCAGTATTTCAGCACTTTGTTAACGAGATCTTCAGAGATTATTTCAATCAATTTGTTATCATTTATCTTGATGACATTCTGATCTATTCCAGAACATTACAGGAACATGTACATCATGTAAAACTTGTGCTTCAAAGATTACGTGAAAACTCCCTTTTCGCTTAATTGGAGAAATGCTCTTTCCATCAGAGTTCCATTCCCTTCTTGGGTTATATTATTTCAGAATCTGGTTTTGAGATGGATCCTGCTAAACTTTTGGCTATCAAGGACTGGCCCAGACCTACCACCCTCAAATCCCTGCAGAGGTTTCTTGGCTTTGCCAATTACTATAGAAAGTTTATAAAGAACTTTGCTGACATCACGTCTCCTCTCACTTCTCTCACTAAGAAGGGACAAGAATGTAGGAACTGGTCTAATTCGGCAGTACAGGCTTTTAAAACACTGAAGTCAGCATTTTCTTCTGCACCTCTCCTCAGTCATCCCATTCCTGATCTCCAGTTTATCTTGCAGGTAGATGCTTCCTCTATTGCTGCTGGAGCTGTTCTCTCCCAACGAAATCCATCTACCAGCAAGATACATCCGGTGGCGTTCTTTTCAAAAAAATTCAATCCTGCCAAGTTAAACTATGATGTGGGCAACAAAGAACTATTGGCTATAAAACTAGCTTTGGATGAGTGGAGACATTGGTTGGAGGGTACCAGTCAACAATTTTTCATTCTGACAGACCACAGGAATCTCCTATACCTCCATAAAGCTAAACGCCTCAATCCTCATCAGGCTCGGTGGGTCTTGTTCATTTACAGGTTTCATTTCGTACTTTCCTATCTTCCTGGTTCCAAGAATTCCAAGGCAGATGCATTATCTAGGCAATTTCAGTCTACAGATTCTACTCCACTGGATTCTGAACCCATACTACATCCAGTCAGAGTTCTGGCTCAAGTATCCTCTTTTCCAGTACAGGCTTTATGTTCTGCTCAAAACCGGGTACCATCTTCTTACAAACTTCCTTCTGGAATCCTGTATGTACCCAGGGGGTTACGTCTTAGGCTTTTACGTTGGGCTCACAACAACATATCAGCAGGTCATCCTGGAGTAACCAATACTCTGTGGAAACTTAAGCAGCATGTTTGGTGGTCCACCATGAGGAGGGACGTTAAGGATTACATTGCCGCTTGTAGATCTTGTGCATCAAATAAACAGTCTACTCATTGACCGTTTGGTTTGTTACACCCTCTTCCTGTTCCTCATTACCCTTGGTCCCACTTATCCATGGACTTTGTTACGGATCTTCCTGTTTCTGCTGGAAATACGACCATTTGGGTAGTGGTGGACCGATTCTCCAAGTCTGCTCATTTCATTCCTCTTCCTGGTTTGCCTTCAGCTTGTAAACTTTCTGAACTTTTTGTTCTGCATATATCTCGATTACATGGATTTCCTTCTGACATTGTGTCTGATCATGGAGTACAATTTGTTTCTAAATTTTGGAGGTCTTTTTGTAAGCACTTCAGAATCAACATATCTCTTTCTACTGCACATCATCCTCAATCCAATAGACAGACCAAGCATGTAAATCAATCCTTGGAATCTTTTCTCAGACACTATGTAAACCATCACCACTCCAAATGGTCTCAGTTATTGCCTTTAGCGGAATTAGCTCACAACTCACACTACAATTCCTCCTTACAGACCTCACCCTTCAAGGCAGCTTATGGCTTTGAACCTAGAACTTTTCCTATGATTACCAGTTCTACTGAAGTTCCTGGAGCAGATTGCATTGTAAAAAATATCAGTAACCATTGGCAACATATTCGTCAAAATATACTCTCTTCTTCCATAAAACACAAAAAAATATGCTGATCTTAGAAGGTGTAAGGCTCCTTTATTTCACACTGGAGACAGGGTATTTCTATCCACTAGAATCATACGTCTAAAATAACCTTGTACAAAATTGGGTCCCAAGTACATAGAACCTTTTCGAATAGTTTCCAAAGTTTGTTCTTCAGCATATCACCTGGCCTTACCCAAGACCCTCAAGATCCACCCTGTGTTTCATGTATCCCTACTCAAGCCAGTCATCTACAACCAGTACTCCATCAAAAGTAAACGTCCTCCTTCACTTTCTGTAGATGGTACTTCGGAGTTTGAGGTCAGTCAGATTCTGGATTCCAAGCTACGGGGCAATCGGTTGTATTACCTAGTCCATTGGAAGGGTTATCCTATCACTGAATGATCTTGGGAACCTGCCTCTCATGCATATGCTCCTGCTCTTGTCAAGTCTTTTCACATGAAATATCCTGCCAGGCCTGGTCGGGTCCCCCGGAGGGGTCCTTGAGGAGGGGGCACTGTCACGCTCTGTGCAGGGAGTTCCGGCGGTTCACCTCGCGTGCCTGTTGCCTGGCAATGTCTCACTCTTCTGGCCATCCCCATCAGCTGACGTCAGGCTAGGCTTCTTATTCCGGTCATCCTGATCCTCCGGTGTCCGTTTGTTTGTTGTATCTCCGTGGCTGTTGTGAGCACTCAGTATCTTTAGCAGTGTACATTTTTATTTCTGAACCATTGCCTGGACGACCTCTCTTTTGCTTAACCCTCAAACTGCCTGATAACAAGTAGCCGAACTCTGCATTATTGACCACGCTTGTGCTTAACCCTCAAACTGCCTGATTACCTGTTTTCCAAACTCTGCATTACTGACTACGCTGTGTTTAACCCTCAAACTGACTGATTACCTGTTGCCAAACTCTGCATTACTGACTATGCTGTGTTTAACCCTCAAACTGCCTGATTACCTGTTGCCACACTCTGCATTACTGACTACGCTGTGTTTAACCCTCAAACTGCCTTATAACCAGTTGCCAAACTGCATTATTGACCACGTTTGTGCTTAACCCTCATACTGCCTGATAACAAGTTGCCAAACTCTGCATTACTGACTACGCTGTGCTTAACCCTCAAACTGCCTGATTTCAAGTTACCTACTCCTGCATTATTAACTGTTTATTGTTTAACCCTCCTTCTGTCTGAGATTAAGTTGTCTTACTCTGCAACTCGGGTACTGTGGAGGACTATTCCAGAACTGTCTGATTATAGTTCCCTATTCTGAAGTTTATCCTGCTGCTATCAAGACTTATATTACTCTTTCCAGAGGACTCAGACCAACACTGCTCCATATCGTGAGTACCTTGTCTTGTAGAAGTTGTCGTGGGCTCACGTCCTGGATTAAACTCAGAGTGCAAGGGTGTTGTTTTAGTTCGCCCTAGCATTTGGGTCTTCTTCTGGACTTTTCCTAACCTGACACGAAGAAGCCGTTGATAGAGGATGCTCTGCGTCGGATGTCTTGAAGATGGAGCAGCTCCGCACCGGATGGATGAAGATAGAAGTTGCTGTCTGGATGAAGACTTCTGTGGGCTTGGATGAAGACTTCGGCCGCTTGGATGAAGACTTCTGCCGGTTTCTTGGAGGATGGATGTCGGATCTTCAAAACTGTAAGTGAATCTTCTGGGGTTAGTGTTAGGATATTTTAAGGGTGTATTGGGTGGGTTTTATTTTTAGGTTAGGGTTTGGGCTGCAATAGAGCTAAATGCCCTTTTAAGGGCAATGCTCATCCGAATGCCCTTTTCAGGGCAATGGGAGATTAGGTTCTTTTAGATTAGGTTTTTATTTGGGGGGTTGATTGCGTGAGTGGTGGGTTTTACTGTTGGGGGGTATTTGTATTTTTTATTTACAGGTAAAAGAGCTGATTTCTTTGGGGCAATGACCCACAAAAGGCCCTTTTAAGGGCTATTTGTAGTTTATTGTAGGTTAGGGTTTTTTTTATTTTGGTAGGCTTTTTTATTTTCATAGGGCCCTTAGATTAGGTGTAATTAGTTTAAATCTTTGATAATTTCTTTTTTCTTTTTTGTGTAACTTAGGCCTAGATTTAGAGTTTGGCGTTAGCCGTCCAAACCAGCGTTAGAGGCTCCTAACGCTGGTTTTGGGCTACCGCTGGTATTTAGAGTCGTGTAGGTAAGGGTCTAACGCTCACTTTCCAGCCGCGACTTTTCAATTGCGTATCCTATCTTTTCAATGGGATCTTTCTAACGCCGGTATTTAGAGTCGTGGCCGAAGTGAGCGTTATAAATCTAACGACAAAACTCCAGCCGCAGCAAAAAGTCAGGAGTTAAGAGCTTTCTGGGCTAACGCCGGTTCATAAAGCTCCTAACTACTGTGCTCTAAAGTACACTAACACCCATAAACTACCTATGTACACCTAAACCGAGGTCCCCCACATCGCCGCCACTCTATTAAATTTTTTTAACCCCTAATCTGCCGACCGCCCCTGCCGCCACCTACGTTATCCCTATGTACCCCTAATCTGCTGCCCCTAACATCGCCGACCCCTATATTATATTTATTAACCCCCAATCTGCCACCCCCAACGTCGCCTCCACCTACCTACACTTATTAACTCCTAATCTGCCAACCGGACCTCACCGCTACTATAATAAATGTATTAACCCCTAATCCGCCTCACTCCCGCCTCAATAACCCTATAATAAATAGTATTAACCCCTAATCTTCCCTCCCTAAAATCGCCGACACCTAACTTCAAGCATTAACCCCTAATCTGCCGACCGGACCTCACCGCTACTCTAATACATTTTTTAACCCCTAAAGCTAATTCTAACCCTAACACCCCCCTAAGTTAAATATAATTTAAATCTAACAAAATAAATTACCTCTTATTAAATAAATTATTCCTATTTAAAGCTAAATACTTACCTGTAAAATAAACCTTAATATAGCTACAATATAAATTATAATTATATTGTAGATATTTTAGGATTAATATTTATTTTACAGGCAACTTTGTAATTATTTTAACCAGGTACAATAGCTATTAAATAGTTAATAACTATTTAATTGCTACCTAGTTAAAATAATTACAAAATTACCTGTAAAATAAATCCTAACCTAAGTTACAATTAAACCTAACACTACACTATCAATAAATTAATTAAATAAAATACCTACAATTATCTACAATTAAACCTAACACTACACTATCAATAAATTAATTAAATACAATACCTACAAATAAATACAATGAAATAAACTAACTAAAGTACAAAAAATAAAAAAGAACTAAGTTACAAAAAATAAAAAAATATTTACAAACATTAGAAAAATATTACAACAATTTTAAACTAATTACACCTACTCTAAGCCCCCTAATAAAATAACAAAGACCCCCAAAATAAAAAAATGCCCTACCCTATTCTAAAATTAAAAGAGAAAAGCTCTTTTACCTTACCAGCCCTGAAAAGGGCCCTTTGCGGGGCATGCCCCAAAGAATTCAGCTCTTTTGCCTGTAAAAAAAATCATACAATACCCCCCCAACATTATAACCCACCACCCACATACCCCTAATCTAACCCAAACCCCCCTTAAATAAACCTAACACTAAGCCCCTGAAGATCTTCCTACCTTGTCTTCACCACACCGGGTTCACCGATCGGTCCAGAAGAGCCTCCGATGTCTTGATCCAAGCCCAAGCGGGGGGCTGAAGATGTCCATGATCCGGCTGAAGTCTTCATCCAAGCGGGAGCTGAAGAGGTCCATGATCCGACTGAAGTCTTCATCCAAGCGGGAGCTGAAGAGGTCCATGATTCGGCTGAAGTCTTCTATCAAGCGGCATCTTCAATCTTCTTTCTTCCGGATCCATGTTCATCCCGCCGACGCAGAACATCCATCTTCACCGACGACTTCTCGACGAATGACGGTTCCTTTAAGGGACGTCATCCAAGATGGCGTCCCTCGAATTCCGATTGGCTGATAGAATTCTATCAGCCAATCGGAATTAAGGTAGGAAAATTCTGATTGGCTGATGGAATCAGCCAATCAGATTCAAGTTCAATCCGATTGGCTGATCCGATCAGCCAATCAGATTGAGCTCGCATTCTATTGGCTGATTGGAACAGGGCCCGTTTCAGGGCTGGTAAGGTAAAAGAGCTTTTCTCTTTTAATTTTAGAATAGGGTAGGGCAATTTTTTATTTTGGGGGTCTTTGTTATTTTATTAGGGGGCTTAGAGTAGGTGTAATTAGTTTAAAATTGTTGTAATATTTTTCTAATGTTTGTAAATATTTTTTTATTTTTTGTAACTTAGTTCTTTTTTATATTTTGTACTTTAGTTAGTTTATTTCATTGTATTTATTTGTAGGTATTTTATTTAATTAATGTATTGATAGTGTAGTGTTAGGTTTAATTGTAGGTAATTGTAGGTATTTTATTTAATTAATTTATTGATAGTGTAGTGTTAGGTTTAAGTGTAACTTAGGTTAGGATTTATTTTACAGGTAATTTTGTAATTATTTTAACTAGGTAACTATTAAATAGTTATTAACTATTTAATAGCTATTGTACCTAGTTAAAATAATTACAAAGTTGCCTGTAAAATAAATATT
>NW_026512292.1:35000-141201 GCF_027579735.1 Bombina bombina
TATTCTTTTTTAGCCAGTCAGCTGTCGATGGACTCCTTTCGTACTCACTAATTTGTCCCTTAGACTCTGGGTTTTTCTGGCTGTCAACAGAGGATAGTTTCCTACAGCATCCTTTACTTTTTCATCTAACTGTAGGATATTCCAGTTTTTCTTTAACACTTGTCTAATTCCTTCCCATTGATCATTATATGTTGTACTAAATCTTATTATCAAATTTATTATACAATGATATATTACAAATATCATTGTATAAACGGGTGTCCCTTTTGTTCCTCACATTTTGTTGTAGACAAGCAATTTCGTCTCAACCTCAGGAATTGTCCTACTGGAATTCCTCTGATCATTGTGACAGGATGAGCACTGGTTGCTTCTAAGATACTGTTTGTTGCGTTACTTTTTCTATAATTTTCCGTGACACTCTGTCTCCCAAAAAGAAAGCACTTACCGGGTCTTTAATAAAAAAAATTCATAATTTATTTAAGCAAAATAGTAAAGTTTCGGAGAGATTATCCCCGTCTTCAGACCATATACCATATGGTCTGAAGCTGGGGATAATTTCTCTGAAACGTTACTATTTTGCTTAAATAAATTGTGAAATTTTTTATTGAAGACCGGGGAGTGCTTTCTTTTTTTGAGTTATGGATCGCATCTAAATGCACCCTGGGCAGCTGCAGGAGAACTAGAGTGTGTGCAGAGCCCTACGAGGGAATTATATATAATGTGTATATATATAAATATATATATATCTATATGTGTATATATGTTTTTATGTGTTTATATGTGTTATATGTCTGTAAATACATAAATGCACATATAAATACATCTGCACACAGATATAAACATAATATATATATATGTCTATATGTGTATATATGTTTTTATGTGTTTATATGTGTTATATGTCTGTAAATACATAAATGCACATATAAATACATCTGCACACAGATATAAACATAATATATATATATGTCTATATGTGTATATATGTTTTTATGTGTTTATATGTGTTATATGTCTGTAAATACATAAATGCACATATAAATACATCTGCACACAGATATAAACATAATATATATATATGTCTATATGTGTATATATGGTTTTATGTGTTTATATGTGTATATTTGTCTGTAAATACATAAATGCACATATAAATACATCTGCACACAGATATAAACATAATATATATATATATATGTCTATATGTGTATATATGTTTTTATGTGTTTATATGTGTTATATGTCTGTAAATACATAAATGCACATATAAATACATCTGTACACAGATATAAACATAATATATATATGTCTATATGTGTATATATGTTTTTATGTGTTTATATGTGTTATATGTCTGTAAATACATAAATGCACATATAAATACATCTGTACACAGATATAAACATAATATATATATATATGTCTATATGTGTATATATGTTTTTATGTGTTTATATGTGTATATTTGTCTGTAAATACATAAATGCACATATAAATACATCTGTACACAGATATAAACATTATATATATATATATATATGTCTATATGTGTATATATGTTTTTATGTGTTTATATGTGTATATTTGTCTGTAAATACATAAATGCACATATAAATACATCTGTACACAGATATAAACATTATATATATATATGTCTATATGTGTATATATGTTTTTATGTGTTTATATGTGTTATATGTCTGTAAATACATAAATGCACATATAAATACATCTGCACACAGATATAAACATTATATATATATATATGTCTATATGTGTATATATGTTTTTATGTGTTTATATGTGTTATATGTCTGTAAATACATAAATGCACATATAAATACATCTGCACACAGATATAAACATTATATATATATATGTCTATATGTGTATATATGTTTTTATGTGTTTATATGTGTTATATGTCTGTAAATACATAAATGCACATATAAATACATCTGCACACAGATATAAACATAATATATATACATGTCTATATGTGTATATATGTTTTTATGTGTTTATATGTGTTATATGTCTGTAACTACATAAATGCACATATAAATACATCTGTACACAGATATAAACATTATATATATATATATGTCTATATGTGTATATATGTTTTTATGTGTTTATATGTGTTATATGTCTGTAAATACATAAATGCACATATAAATACATCTGCACACAGATATAAACATTATATATATATATGTCTATATGTGTATATATGTTTTTATGTGTTTATATGTGTTATATGTCTGTAAATACATAAATGCACATATAAATACATCTGCACACAGATATAAACATAATATATATATGTCTATATGTGTATATATGTTTTTATGTGTTTATATGTGTTATATGTCTGTAAATACATAAATGCACATATAAATACATCTGTACACAGATATAAACATTATATATATATATGTCTATATGTGTATATATGTTTTTATGTGTTTATATGTGTTATATGTCTGTAAATACATAAATGCACATATAAATACATCTGTACACAGATATAAACATTATATATACATCTTTAGACATAAGAATGCATGTATCTCTATGTTAAAGCCCTTTGCAGCTTTTTTTTCTAACACCTGAGATCTCATATCTTTGAGCTCTTATAACGTTTTTGTGTAAAATTTAGAATTTTTAAGAGATGTTATTATGAGTGTAACTGTAATGTATTTTTTATGTGTTTTGTTTCACTTTTTTGTTTCGTGAAACAGTTAACCAGAGCTCTGAGGATGCACTATTCTGACGCGCGTCAACTTCAATTGCGCTCAAGCGATCACATTTACTTTCAACTTGTAATACGCAAACTACATTCAACACACACAGCCTTGATAAACCCCTTTTCATACGCTCGTTACTGTTAGTGTGCCACTAGTAAGCTGGCCAATAATATTGTACTCTTCTACTATTATTTAATTACTATTGTACTCTTACGCCTAGATTACGAGCGGTGCACTAACTTTATTAGTATTTAATAACATAAGGACTGGTGAGGCT
The DNA here is from genome assembly GCF_027579735.1 of Bombina bombina. Classification (NCBI taxonomy): domain Eukaryota; kingdom Metazoa; phylum Chordata; class Amphibia; order Anura; family Bombinatoridae; genus Bombina; species Bombina bombina. The sequence continues at coordinate 38,028 of NW_026512292.1, forward strand.
ATAGAGGCTGAAGATGCTCTAGGGAGCCTAACAAAAACTGATATTGCACTTGTGCTTCTGTTAGCGCACCTCTCATAATCTAGGTGTTATTTAGTTACTACTGTACTCTTACACTCTTATTTAGTTAATACTCTACTCTTGTACTCTTATTTAGTTACTGTTTTACTTTTGTACTCTTAATTAGTTACTATTGTACTCTTGTACAGTTATTTAGTTAATAATTGTACTTGTGTACTCTTATTTGGTTACTATTGTACTCTTGTACTATTATTTAGATAATATTGTACTCGTGTACTCTAATTTAGTGACTATTTTACTTTTATTTAGTTACTATTGTACTCTTGTACTTTTATTTAGTTACTTTTGTATTCTTGTGCTGTTATTTAGTTAATACTGTACTCTTGTACTCTTATTTAGTTACTAATGTAATCTTGTATTATTTGTTACTATTGTACTCTTATTTAGTTACTAATGTACTCTTGTACTGTTATTTAGTTACTAATTGTACTCTTGTACTCTTATTTAGTTACTATTTCACTCTTGTACAGTTATTTAGTTAATAATTGTACTTGTGTACTCTTATTTGGTTACTATTTTACTCTTGTACTCTTATTTAATTACTATTGTACTCTTACTTAGTTACTACTCTACTCTTGTACTCTTATATATTTGCTATTTTACTCTTGTACTCTTATTTAGTTAATTTTGTACTCTTATTTAGTTACTACTGCACGCTTGTACTCTTATTTAGTTATTATTGTACTCTTGTACTTTTATTTAGTTACTACTGTACTCTTGTGCTCTTATTTAGGTATTATTGTACTCTTTTACTCTTATTTAGTTAATATTGTACTCTTGTAATTTTATTTAGTTATTATTGTACTCTTATACTCTTGTTTAGTTACTACTGTACTCTTGTACTCTTATTTAGTTATTATTATACTCTTGCATCCTTATTTAGTTAATATTGTACTCTTATTTAGTTACTATTGCACTCTCATACCCTCATTTAGTAACAATAGCACCTTTATTTAGTTAATATTTTACTCATATTTAATTACTGCTGTACTCTTTTACTGTTATTTATTTATAAATTGTACTCCTGTACTGTTATTTAGTTACTAAGTGTACTCTTGTACTCTTATTCAGTTACTATTGTACTCTTATTTAGTTACTATTGTACTGACGTACTCTTATTTAGTTACTATTGTACTCTTGTACTTTTATTTAGTTGCTATTATACTCTTGAACTCTTATGTAGTTACTTTTGTACTCTTGTAATCTTATTTAGTTACTATTGTACTCTTGAACTCTTATTTATTTACTACTGTACTCTTGTACTCTTTTTTAGTTACTATTGTACTCTTATACTATTATTTAGTTACTATTGTACTATTATTTAGTTACTATTGTACTCTTTTACTCTTATTTATTTACAAATTGTACTTCTGTACTGCTATTTAGTTACTAAGTGTACTCTTGTACTCTTATTTAGTTACTATTTTACTCTTATTTAGTTACTATTGTACTGACGTACTCTTATTTAGTTACTATTGTACTCTTGTACTCTTATTTAGTTGCTATTATACCCTTGAACTCTTATGTAGTTACTTTTGTACTCTTGTAATCTTATTTAGTTACTATTGTACTCTTGTACTCTTATTTATTTACTACTGTACTCTTGTACTCTTTTTTAGTTACTATTGTACTCATACTATTATTTAGTTACTATTGTACTCTTATATTATTATTTAGTTACTATTGTACTATTATTTAGTTACTATTGTACTCTTATACTATTATTTAGTTACTATTGTACTCTTATATATTTACTATTTTACTCTTGTACTCTTATTTAGTTATTATTGTACTCTTGTACTCTTATTTAGTTAATATTGTACTCTTGTAGTCATATTTAATTACTATTGTACTCTTATATAGTTAGTATTCTACTCTTGTACTCTTATATATTTACTATTTTACTCTTGTACTCTTATTTAGTTATTATTGTACTCTTGTACTCTTATTTAGTCAATTTTGTACTCTTATTCACGGCTAGATTTAGAGTTTTGTCGGTAACGACCCGCGTAGCTAACGCTGGCTTTTTTCTGGCCGCACCTTTAAAATAACTCTGGTATTGAGAGTCCACAGAATGGCTGCGTTAGGCTCCAAAAAAGGAGCGTAGAGCATATTTAAGGCAACTTCAACTCTCGATACCAGAGTTGCTTACGGACGCGGCCAGCCTCAAAAACGTGCTCGTGCACGATTCCCCCATAGGAAACAATGGGGCTGTTTGAGCTGAAAAAAAAACTAACACCTGCAAAAAAGCCGCGTTCAGCTCCTAACGCAGCCCCATTGTTTCCTATGGGGAAACACTTCCTACGTCTGCACCTAACACTCTAACATGTACCCCGAGTCTAAACACCCCTAACCTTACACTTATTAACCCCTATTCTGCCGCCCCCGCTATCGCTGACCCCTGCATATTATTATTAACCCCTAATCTGCCGCTCCGTAAACCGCCGCTACTTACATTATCCCTATGTCCCCCTAATCTGCTGTCCCGAACACCGCCGACCCCTATATTATATTTATTAACCCCTAATCTGCCGCCCACAACGTCGCCTCCACCTGCCTACACTTATTAACCCCTAATCTGCCGACCGGACCGCACCGCTATTATAATAAAGTTATTAACCCCTAATCCGCCTCACTAACCCTATAATAAATAGTATTAACCCCTAATCTGCCCTCCCTAACATTGCCGACACCTAACTTCAAACATTAACCCCTAATCTGCCGACTGGAGCTCACCGCTATTCTAATAAATGTATTAACCACTAAAGCTAAGTCTAACCCTAACACTAACACCCCCCTAAGTTAAATATAATTTAAATCTAACAAAATTAATTAACTCTTATTAAATAAATTATTCCTATTTAAAGCTAAATACTTACCTGTAAAATAAATCCTAATATAGCTACAATATAAATTATAATTATATTATAGCTATTTTAGGATTTATATTTATTTTACAGGCAACTTTGTATTTATTTTAACCAGGTACAATAGCTATTAAATAGTTAAGAACTATTTAATAGCTAAAATAGTTGAAATAATTACAAAATTACCTGTAAAATAAATCCTAACCTAAGTTACAATTAAACCTAACACTACACTATCAATAAATTATTTAACTACAATATCTACAAATAAATACAATGAAATAAACTAACTAAAGTACAAAAAATAAAAAAGAACTAAGTTACAAAAAATAAAAAAATATTTACAAACATTGGAAAAATATTACAACAATTTTAAACTAATTTGTAACAACCCAGACATACAAAGTGTTGTTATTATTACGGCAAGTAGATATACTGAGTTTCTCATAGATTCGATAAATAGAGCTGACAATCCAGAAACAATATACATCAATAAATGTAAGATATAGGTGTGTTATCCTAAGCACTGAAATATATAGGTAGATTCTGATACCTATATGAAATGCTTAAGATATTTAATATAGTTATTTGCTAGCTCAGTGTCAATGTCTGAATGACACTGAGGCTAACAAGACAACATGGTGGTGAATATAATATATAGAGCAAGTGATCACACATAGAATGTTGAGCAGCGTAGAAACAGATAAAGATAAAATGCAGTCAAGTTATGGGACAATATGAAGATATTAACAAGTCAAAGTACGTTTACCAATCGTTGTTGTGATACCAAAGCTGCCTGTGGCTGTGAGGTTTGCTACTAGCACTGAGCAAAGCGGTGCGGTGTAGCAGAGAGCAGCCGGAGAGATGTTTGCAGCGTGGCATTGCGGATGGATCCAATGCGGCCGTCGGTGACGTCACCCGCCAAACAGCTGAGCCTGTAGAATCCGGAGGAGTTGCATCCAAGCTGGAGAAGGTTGCTGAAAGTTCCGGTTCTGCGGTTTAGGCAGAAAGTAACAAGATCTGAGTAAAAGGTTGTAGAGAGTCTCAGTAAGAGACAAATATCATAATTTGAGAGCAAAAGGAAGTCCGTGGAAAACGGAGGGCCAGTATCTCAGTAGGAAGAACATTCAATACCAAGCAATGATGCTAAACAGAGGTGTGCCTTATAAAGGTGATGTAAGGTGAGATGGAGGCTGGGAGGATTAACCCATCACTACCCATAAGGATGTTACAGAGGGGTCCCCCAAAATGAACCACTCTGGGGTTCAAGGATGAGGCCTGTCTGGGTTACGCCGATGGAAGATAGATATCAGTCTTGGAGCGAACAGATTAACGGAAGGTTCCCAGGAATCATCTTCGGACGAATAGCCTTTCCAATGAATTAGGTACTGCAACCGGCCAGATACTCTTCTAGAGTCTAATATTTTCTCCACCTCAAATTCACAGTCTGGAATAACAGGAACCTGAGTAGTAGAACTTGTAGATGGATTCCTTAGTTCTTTGTATGGCTTTAGCAGGTTAACGTGAAAGGTGGGATGTATCCTATAGTCTTCAGGGAGTTGCAAAGTGACCGCGTTGGAGTTTATTATCCTCTTAATTGGGAAGGGTCCAATGTAGAACCTATTCAATTTCCTAGTGGGTGTACTGAGACGGAGGTTCCTGGTTGACAGCCACACCAGATCTCCTATCATATATTCGGGTGCTGGTTTCCTCCTTAGATTATAGTAGACTTTCTGTCTGTTCTGAGCAGTCTTAATGTTGTCGGCCAGAATAGAGAAGGTTTCAGCGATATTGTTAGTGGTGTCATTAACTACTGGGCACTGACTGTCGTTTTGTGGGTTGACATGGAACAATGGATGAAATCCATAGTTGGCGAAGAACGGAGTGGTTTTGATGGTGGAATGATAGGTGTTGTTATGGGCAAACTCTGCTAATGGAAGTAGTGATGACCAGTTATCTTGATTTTGCGTAGAAAAACATCTAAGATATTCTTCCAACCACTGATTCGTTCTCTCCGTTTGACCGTTAGTCTGGGGATGGTATGCGGTACTCAACCGTTGCTCAATGGAAAGAGCCTTACAGAGTTCTCTCCACATTCTAGAAGTAAATTGCGTTCCTCTGTCCGTAGTAATTGATAGAGGCAACCCATGTAGTTTTATGACGTTATCAATAAGTAGTGAAGCGGATTCCATAGAGGTTGGCAGTTTGTGGAACGGAATGAAGTGTGCCATTTTCGTGAACAAGTCAACAACCACCATGACTGTAGTATTATTGCTGGATTTTGGTAGTTCGACTATAAAGTCAGCAGCAATATGAGTCCAGGGTTTTTCAGGTATGGGTAGTGAAAGTAGATATCCTACCGGCTTGTGTTTTTCAATCTTGCAGGTTGTGCAAATGTTACATGACTGAATATATTTCAGTATATCTGTGGACATTTGTGGCCACCAGTAAGATCTCTTAGTTAGTTCTAGGGTCCTTTGTACCCCTGGGTGACCCGTTAAGGTTGAATCATGCATGGATTTGAGAATTAACATTCTTAGAGATGGGGGTACATACACCATATTGTCTTTATGGTATAATCCATCAGTACCCCTTTTTAGCAAGTGTTGTGGCAATGTAACATCATTTCGCTGATGTTCTTGGAAGGAAGATCCTTCATTAAAAAGTAAACCAAGTGATTCGCGAAAGCAGTGTTCTGGAATAATAGTTCCATATGGTGGTTGTACAGTAGGTAATTCAGGTAGTCTTGAAAGGATGTCAGCTTTTTTATTTTTTGAAGCGGGTCTATAGGTTATGTTGTATGTGAACCTTGAAAAAAATAGACTCCATGTGACTTGTCTAGAAGTCAATGTCCTATGGGTCTTGAGGTATTGAAGGTTTCTATGATCTGTGTAAATTTGGATGGGTTTGTCAGTACCCTCTAGAAGATGCCTCCAATGCTCTAGGGCTGCTTTCATAGCAAGTAGCTCCTTCTCTCCAATATGATAATTTAGTTCTGAAGTTGTTAGAACTCTAGAATAGAAAGCTATGGGGTGTATGGGTTCTTGGGGTGAGGGTCGTTGGGAAAGGATGGCACCAATTGCGTAATGGGAGGCGTCAACCTCTAAGATATATTGGAGGTTTGATTTGGGAAAAGAAAGTATGGGTGCTGTAGTAAAACATGTTTTCAAATACTGGAAAACTTTGTTTGTGCTCTGTGACCATAGGAATGGTGTTTGGTTCTTCGTTAGATCAGTTAGGGGTTTTGTTATGCTAGCGAAATTCTTTATAAATTTCCGGTAAAAATTAGAAAAACCAAGAAACTTCTGAACGTCTTTCTTTGTTTTTGGGATTGGCCAGTTAAGTATAGTTGAAACCTTGTCGGTTTCCATGGAGATACCTTGTGGTGTAATGTGGTATCCCAGAAATGTAATCTCCTGTGAGTGGAAGATACACTTCTCTAGTTTCACGTACAAGTGATGTGCCTGTAGCCTAGAAAGTACAGTTCTGACTAGCTTGATGTGTTCATCGATGTTAGATGAATAAATTAATATGTCATCTAGGTAAATCACCATAGATCTGTCAAGTAAATATCTGAATATATCATTTATGTACCTTTGAAAAGTAGCAGGGGCGTTACAGAGCCCGAAAGGCATTACGGTGTATTCATACAATCCGGAACGGGTTCTGAACGCTGTAAGCCATTCATCACCTGGTCTAATTCTTATCAAATTGTATGCTCCCCTTAAATCAAGCTTTGTAAATATAGATGCACCCCTAAGATGTTCAATTAACTCTGGAATCAAAGGAAGGGGGTACCGGTTTTTAACAGTCCTTTTATTCAATTCCCTATAATCTACAATGGGACGCAGGGAATGATCTTTGTTTTTGACGAAAAAGATACCTGCTCCTGCTGGAGAGGTGGAAGGTCTTATAAACCCTTTTCGTAAGTTATCGTTTATGTATGTTTTTAAATGAGATAACTCATTTTCAGATAGTGGGAAAATGTGCCCATAAGGAATATCGGATCCCGGGATTAAATCTATTGGGCAGTCATATGGTCTATGTGGTGGGAGTGTTTGAGCCTCTTTTTTACAAAAAACTTGTTCAAATTCTATATATTGGTGTGGTATTTGAACCTCTGTGACTGACAATATAGGTATGTTTGGTGTACATGTAGACTGACAGTAAGGAGAGGTGAAAAGCACGGTGTTAGATTCCCATAGTATCGTGGGTTGATGTAACCTAAGCCATTGTAGCCCAAGAATCAAGGAAAAGATGGGTGAGGTAAGTACATCAAAAGTTATGTACTCGTGGTGATTGTTTTGTGATGTAACCAGTATAGGTACTGTCTGGTGTGTAATAGGCCCTGACTCAAGTTGTTTACCGTCAATAAGGCGCACCAGAACAGGTTTCTGTTTCTTAACAAGTGGTATTTTATTTAACTTAACAAGTGCATGATCAATATAACAGGAGTATGCCCCAGAATCAATAACAGCTTCAGAGCAGAGGCGGCGGTGGTCCCACTGTAAAGAGATTGGAATAATACAGTTTGTTACCTGGGAGTTGGTAATTTTCAAGGTAAACACTGTCTCACAATTCTTACCCTTTTTAGTTCTTTTAAGTATTGGGCAAGAGGATACATCGTGTTCCTTTGAAGCACAATATAGACATAAGTGGTTAAGTCTACGTCTGTTTTTCTCCTCTAGGGTGAGAGGTCCCTTGATGGCGCCGATATCCATTGGCTCCTCTGTACCCTTTAGTTGTGGAGGACCTCTGGAATCATGGTATCTAATATTGGTGTCATGAGAAACCTTTTCCTGTTTTCTCTCTCTAATTCTGTGATCAATCTTAATGCTTAGTTGCATTAGACCTTCCAAATCATCTGGTAAGTCCAGTCTAGCAAACTCATCTTTAATATGTTCTGACAGTCCTAGTCTGAACTGACTTTTTAGGGAGACCTGATTCCAGCCTGAATCTAATTGCCAGATTTTGAACTCAGAAATGTAATCCTCCACAGCTCTTTTATTTTGTTTAAGATTCCTGAGTTTGTGCTCTGCAGTACTTTGTCTATGGGGGTCCTCATATAGGGAGGATAAGGAGCTGAGGAAGTCATCAAGTGAGTTTAACATAGGACTATTTTGTTCATAAAGCGAGTCAGCCCAAACCCTGGGTTCACCCCTTAAATAGGATATCATTGTCAAAACCTTGATTTTATCATTTGCAAAGGTTTTTGGTTTTAAAGTAAAGAATAAGGTGCAAGCATTAATGAACTGTCTGAATTGCTTCCTGTCACCACTAAATTTATCTGGTGGGCTGACAGGGGGCTCTGGTGGGGTGTCAGTGTGATGAGGTGCTGGGGTTAGCCCTTCTTTAATTATATTCTTCAGGGTTTGGTTTTCTACCTGTAGATCTCTCAGGCCCAAATTTAATTGATCCACCTTTTGGCCTAGAGTGACCACATAATTAGAGAGCTCTACAGGATTCATCACACCTATATATTTTTTTTGGGCTTGGTATTCCTGTAACAACCCAGACATACAAAGTGTTGTTATTATTACGGCAAGTAGATATACTGAGTTTCTCATAGATTCGATAAATAGAGCTGACAATCCAGAAACAATATACATCAATAAATGTAAGATATAGGTGTGTTATCCTAAGCACTGAAATATATAGGTAGATTCTGATACCTATATGAAATGCTTAAGATATTTAATATAGTTATTTGCTAGCTCAGTGTCAATGTCTGAATGACACTGAGGCTAACAAGACAACATGGTGGTGAATATAATATATAGAGCAAGTGATCACACATAGAATGTTGAGCAGCGTAGAAACAGATAAAGATAAAATGCAGTCAAGTTATGGGACAATATGAAAATATTAACAAGTCAAAGTACGTTTACCAATCGTTGTTGTGATACCAAAGCTGCCTGTGGCTGTGAGGTTTGCTACTAGCACTGAGCAAAGCGGTGCGGTGTAGCAGAGAGCAGCCGGAGAGATGTTTGCAGCGTGGCGTTGCGGATGGATCCAATGCGGCCGTCGGTGACGTCACCCGCCAAACAGCTGAGCCTGTAGAATCCGTAGGAGTTGCATCCGAGCTGGAGAAGGTTGCTGAAAGTTCCGGTTCTGCGGTTTAGGCAGAAAGTAACAAGATCTGAGTAAAAGGTTGTAGAGAGTCTCAGTAAGAGACAAATATCATAACTTGAGAGCAAAAGGAAGTCCGTGGAAAACGGAGGGCCAGTATCTCAGTAGGAAGAACATTCAATACCAAGCAATGATGCTAAACAGAGGTGTGCCTTATAAAGGTGATGTAAGGTGAGATGGAGGCTGGGAGGATTAACCCATCACTACCCATAAGGATGTTACATAATTACACCTACTCTAAGACCCCTAATAAAATAACAAAGCCCCCCAAAATAAAAAAAATGCCCTACCCTATTCTAAATTACAAAAGTTCAAAAATCTTTTACCTTACCAGCCTTGAACAGGGCCCTTTGCGGGGCATGCCCCAAAGAATTCAGCTCTTTTGCCTGTAAAAAAAAAATACAATACCCCCCCCCCCCAACATTACAACCCACCACCCACATACCCCTAATCTAACCCAAACCCCCCTTAAATAAACCTAACACTAAGCCCCTGAAGATCTTCCTACCTTATCTTCACCCTGCCAGGTTCACCGATACGTCCTCGGTAGTCTTGATCCAAGCCTCGGAAGTGTTGATCCAAGCCCAAGCGGCGGGCTGAAGAGTTACGTCCATCCTCGGGCTGAAGTCTGGATCCAAGCGGCGACTGAAGAAATCCATCCTCGGGCTGAAGTCAGAAGTCCATCATCTGGATGAAGTCTTCTATCAAGCCGCATCTTCAATCTTCTTTCTTCTGGAGCGGAGCGGAACCATCTTCTTCCAAGCCGACGCGGAACATCCTCTTCAACCAACGACTAGACGACGAATGACGGTTCCTTTAAATGACGTCATCCAAGATGGCGTCCCTCGAATTCCGATTGGCTGATAGGATTCTATCAGCCAATCGGAATTAAGGTAGGAAAATTCTGATTGGCTGATGGAATCAGCCAATCAGAATCAAGTTCAATCCGATTGGCTGATCTTATCAGCCAATCGGATTGAACTTCATTCTGATTGGCTGATTCCATCAGCCAATCAGAATATTCCTACCTTAATTCCGATTGGCTGATAGAATCCTATCAGCCAATCGGAATTCGAGGGATGCCATCTTGGAATATGTCCCTTAAAGGAACCGTCATTCGTCGGGAAGTCGTTGTTGGAAGAAGATGGGTCCGCGGTGGAGGTCTTCAAGATGGAGCCAGTCCTCATCGGATGAAGATAGAAGATGCCGCTTGGAAGAAGATGGTTGCCGGTCCAGATCTACTATTCTTCCCGGATAGGATGAAGACTTTGGAGCCTCTTCTGGACTTCTTCAGCCATCGGATGATGGATGTCTAGCCCCCGCTTGGGCTTAGATGAAGATATCGGAGCCAGGATGGATCGGTGTGATACCCGGTGAGGTGGAAGACAAAGTAGGAAGATCTTCAGGGGCTTAGTGTTAGGTTTATTTAAGGGGGGTTTGGGTTAGATTAGGGGTATGTGGGTGGTGGGTTGTAATGTTGGGGGTGGGGGTATTGTATGTGTTTTTTTACAGGAAAAAGAGCTGAATTTCTTGGGGCATGCCCCGCAAAGGGCCCTGTTCAGGGCTGGTAAGGTAAAAGAGCTTTGAACTTTTGTAATTTAAAATAGGGTAGGGCATTTTTTATTTTGGGGGGCTTTGTTATTTTATTAGGGGGCTTAGAGTAGGTGCAATTAGTTTAAAATTGTTGTAATATTTTTCTTATGTTTGTAAATATTTTTTTATTTTTTGTAACTTAGTTCTTTTTTATTTTTTGTACTTTAGTTAGTTTATTTCATTGTAGTTATTTGTAGGTATTGTATTTAATTAATTTATTGATAGTGTAGTGTTAGGTTTAATTGTAGGTATTTTATTTAATTTATTTATTGATAGTGTAGTGTTAGGTTTAATTGTAACTTAGGTTAGGATTTATTTTACAGGTAATTTTGTAATTATTTTAACTATTTTAGCTATTAAATAGTTCTTAACTATTTAATAGCTATTGTACCTGGTTAAAATAAATGCAAAGTTACCTGTAAAATAAATATAAATCCTAAAATAGCTATAATATAATTATGATTTATATTGTAGCTATATTAGGGTTTATTTTACAGGTAAGTATTTAGTTTTAAATAGTAATAGTTTATTTAATAAGAGTTAATTAATTTAGTTAGATTTAAATTATTTTTAACTTAGGGGGTGTTAGTGTTAGGGTTAGACTTAGCTTTAGGGGTTAATACATTTATTAGAATAGTGGCGAGATTCGGTCGGCAGATTAGGGGTTAATAATTGAAGTTAGGTGTCAGCGATGTTAGGGAGGGCAGATTATGGGTTAATAAATATAATATAGGGGTCGGCGGTGTTAGGGGCAGCAGATTAGGGGTACATAGCTATAATGTAGGTGGCGGCTCTTTGCGGTCGGCAGATTAGGGGTTAATAAGTGTAGGCAGGTGGAGGCGACGTTGAGGGGGGCAGATTAGGGGTTAATAAATATAATATAGGGGTCGGCGATGTTAGGGCAGCAGATTAGGGGGACATAGCTATAATGTAGCTGGCGGCGGCGTGCGGACGGCAGATTAGGGGTTAATAAGTGTAGGTAGCTGGCGGCAACGTTGTGGGGGGCAGATTAGGGGTTAATAAATATAATATAGGGGTCGGCGGTGTTAGGGGCAGCAGATTAGGGGTACATAAGGATAACGTAGGTGGCGGTCGGCAGATTAGGGGTTAAAAAAAATTAATTGAGTGGCGGCGATGTGGGGGGACCTCGGTTTAGGGGTACATAGGTAGTTTATGGGTGTTAGTGTACTTTAGAGCACAGTAGTTAAGAGCTTTATAAACCGGCGTTAGCCCAGAAAGCTCTTAACTACTGACTTTTTTCTGCGGCTGGAGTTTTGTCGTTAGAATTCTAACGCTCACTTCAGCCACGACTCTAAATACCGGAGTTGGGAAGATCCCATTGAAAAGATAGGATACGCAATTGACGTAAGGGGATCTGCGGTATGGAAAAGTCGCGGCTGAAAAGTGAGCATTATACCCTTTTTTGACTGACTCCAAATACCGGCGGTAGCCTAAAACCAGCGTTAGGAGCCTCTAACGCTGGTTTTCACGGCTACCGCCAAACTCCAAATCTAGGCCTTAGTTATTATTGTACTCATACTCTTATTTAGTTACTACTGTACTCTTGTACTGTTATTTAGTTATTATTGTACTATTGTACTCTTATTTAGTTAGTATTCTACTCTTGTACTCTTATATATTTATTATTTTACTCTTGTACTCTTATTTAGTTATTATTGTACTATTGTACTCTTATTTAGTTAATATTGTACTATTGTACTTTTATTTAGTTAGTATTCTACTCTTGTACTCTTATATATTTATTATTTTACTCTTGTACTCTTATTTAGTTGCTATTATACTCTTGAACTCTTATGTAGTTCCTTTTGTACTCTTGTAATCTTATTTAGTTACTATTGTACTCTTGTACTCTTATTTATTTACTACTGTACTCTTGTACTCTTTTTTTATTTACTATTGTACTCATGCTATTATTTAGTTACTATTGTACTCTTATATTATTATTTAGTTACTATTGTACTATTATTTAGTTACTATTGTACTCCTATACTATTATTTAGTTACTATTGTACTCTTATATATTTACTATTTTACTCTTGTACTCTTATTTAGTTATTATTGTACTCTTGTACTCTTATTTAGTTAATATTTTACTCCTGTAGTCATATTTAATTACTATTGTACTCTTGTACTCTTTTTTAGTTACTATTGTACTCATACTATTATTTAGTTACTATTGTACTCTTATATTATTATTTAGTTACTATTGTACTATTATTTAGTTACTATTGTACTCTTATATATTTATTATTTTACTCTTGTACTCTTATTTAGTTATTATTGTACTTTTGTACTCTTATTTAGTTAATATTGTACTATTGTACTCTTATTTGGTTAGTATTCTACTCTTGTACTCTTATATATTTATTATTTTACTCTTGTACTCTTATTTAGTTATTATTGTACTCTTGTACTCTTATTTAGACTACCATAGAATTTTTATTGTTTTAAAAAATAGTTAATCCCTTTATTACCAATTCCCCAGTTTTGCATAACCAACACAGTTATATTAATAAACTTTTTACCTCTGTGATTACCTTGTAACTAAGAACCTTCTTCCAGCCCCCTGATCACATGACTGTGACTGTTTATTATCTATTGTCTTGCAGTTAGCATTGTGTTGTGCTAAATCTTAAATAACCCCCTGTGCCCGAACACAGTGTTATCTATATGGCCCACGTGTACTTTCTGTCTCTTTGTGTTGAAAAGTGATTTAAAAAGCCTGCGATAAGAGGCAGCCCTCAAAGGCTTAGAAATTAGCATATGAGTCTGCCTATGTTTAGTTTAAACTAAGAATACCAAGAGAAAAAAGCAAATTTGATGATAAAAGTAAATTGGAAAGTTGATTAAAATTAAAAGTCCTATCTGAATGATGAAAGTTCAATTTATGCTAGACTGTCCCTTTAGTTACTACTGTACTCTTGTACTCTTATTTAGTTATTATTATACTCTTGCACCCTTATTTAGTTACTACTGTACTCTTGTACTGTTATTTAGTCACTTATTGTACTCTTGTATTCTTATTTAGTTACTACTGTACTCTTGTACTCTTATTTAGTTATTATTATACTCTTGCACCCTTATTTAGTTACTATTGTACTCATCTACTGTTATTTAGTTACTAATTATACTCTTGTATTGTTATTTAGTTACTAATTGTACTCTTGTACTGTTATTTAGTTACTAATTATACTCTTGTATTGTTATTTAGTTACTATTGTACTCATCTACTGTTATTTAGTTACTAATTATACTCTTGTATTGTTATTTAGTTACTAATTGTACTCTTGTACTGTTATTTAGTTACTATTGTACTCTTCTACTGTTATTTACTAATTATACTCTTGTATTGTTATTTAGTTACTAATTGTACTCTTGTACTGTTATTTAGTTACTAATTATACTCTTGTATTGTTATTTAGTTACTAATTGTACTCTTGTACTGTTATTTAGTTACTATTGTACTCTTCTACTGTTATTTACTAATTATACTCTTGTATTGTTATTTAGTTACTAATTGTACTCTTGTACTGTTATTTAGTTATTATTGCAATATTGTACTCTTATTTAGTTACTAATTGTACTCTTGTACTGTTATTTAGTTACTACTCTACTCTTGTACTGTTATTTAGCTACTATTGTACTCTTATACTGTTATTTAGTTACTAATTGTACTCTTGTGCTGTTATTTAGTTACTATTTTACTCTTGTACTGTTATTTAGTTACTAATTGTACTCTTGTACTGTTATTTAGTTACTAATTATACTCTTGTATTGTTATTTAGTTACTAATTGTACTCTTGTACTGTTATTTAGTTACTAATTGTACTCTTGTGCTGTTATTTAGTTACTATTGTACTCTTGTACTGTTATTTAGTTACTATTGTACTCTTGTACTGTTATTTAGTTACTAATTGTACTCTTGTACTGTTATTTAGTTACTATTGTACTCTTCTACTGTTATTTACTAATTATACTCTTGTATTGTTATTTAGTTACTAATTGTACTCTTGTACTGTTATTTAGTTATTATTGCAATATTGTACTCTTATTAAGTTACTAATTGTACTCTTGTACTGTTATTTAGTTACTACTCTACTCTTGTACTGTTATTTAGCTACTATTGTACTCTTGTACTGTTATTTAGTTACTAATTGTACTCTTGTGCTGTTATTTAGTTACTATTTTACTCTTGTACTGTTATTTAGTTACTAATTGTACTCTTGTACTGTTATTTAGTTACTAATTATACTCTTGTATTGTTATTTAGTTACTAATTGTACTCTTGTACTGTTATTTAGTTACTAATTGTACTCTTGTGCTGTTATTTAGTTACTATTGTACTCTTGTACTGTTATTTAGCTACTATTGTACTCTTGTACTGTTATTTAGTTACTAATGATAATCTTGTATTGTTATTTAGTTACTAATTGTACTCTTGTATTGTTATTTAGTTACTATTGTACTCATCTACTGTTATTTAGTTACTAATTATACTCTTGTATTGTTATTTAGTTACTAATTGTACTCTTGTACTGTTATTTAGTTACTATTGTACTCTTCTACTGTTATTTACTAATTATACTCTTGTACTGTTATTTAGTTACTAATTGTACTCTTGTGCTGTTATTTAGTTACTATTTTACTCTTGTACTGTTATTTAGTTACTAATTGTACTCTTGTACTGTTATTTAGTTACTAATTATACTCTTGTATTGTTATTTAGTTACTAATTGTACTCTTGTACTGTTATTTAGTTACTAATTGTACTCTTGTGCTGTTATTTAGTTACTATTGTACTCTTGTACTGTTATTTAGCTACTATTGTACTCTTGTACTGTTATTTAGTTACTAATGATAATCTTGTATTGTTATTTAGTTACTAATTGTACTCTTGTATTGTTATTTAGTTACTATTGTACTCATCTACTGTTATTTAGTTACTAATTATACTCTTGTATTGTTATTTAGTTACTAATTGTACTCTTGTACTGTTATTTAGTTACTATTGTACTCTTCTACTGTTATTTACTAATTATACTCTTGTACTGTTATTTAGTTACTAATTGTACTCTTGTGCTGTTATTTAGTTACTATTTTACTCTTGTACTGTTATTTAGTTACTAATTGTACTCTTGTACTGTTATTTAGTTACTAATTATACTCTTGTATTGTTATTTAGTTACTAATTGTACTCTTGTACTGTTATTTAGTTACTAATTGTACTCTTGTGCTGTTATTTAGTTATTATTGTAATAGTGTACTCTTATTTAGTTACTAATTGTACTCTTGTACTGTTATTTAGCTACTAATTATACTCTTGTATTGTTATTTAGTTACTACTGTACTCTTGTACTCTTATTTAGTTATTATTATACTCTTGCCCCCTTATTTAGCTAATATTGTACTCTTATTTAGTTACTATTGTACTCTCGTACTCTCATTTAGTTACAATTGTACTTTACTCGTATTTAGTTACTACTGTACTCTTGTACCCTTATTTATTTACTAATTGTACTCTTGTAATCTCATATAGTTACAATTGTACCCTTGTACTCTTATTTAGATACTCTTGTACTCTTATTTAGTTATTACTGTACTCTTGTACTCTTATGTAGTTACTTTTCCACTCTTGTGCTGTTATTTAGCTAAAACTGTACTCTTGTACTCTTTATATTTAATTACTATTGTACTCTCATTTAGTTACTATTCTTCTTGTGTACATTTATTTAGTTACTATTTTACTCTTGTAATCTTATTTATTTATTTATTATTGTACTCCTGTAATGTTATTTTGTTAATACTGTACTCTTGTACTGTTATTTAGTTACTATTGTACTCTTGTACTGTTATTTAGTTACTAATTGTACTCTTGTACTGTTATTTAGTTACTATTGTACTCTTCTACTGTTATTTACTAATTATACTCTTGTATTGTTATTTAGTTACTAATTGTACTCTTGTACTGTTATTTAGTTATTATTGCAATATTGTACTCTTATTAAGTTACTAATTGTACTCTTGTACTGTTATTTAGTTACTACTCTACTCTTGTACTGTTATTTAGCTACTATTGTACTCTTGTACTGTTATTTAGTTACTAATTGTACTCTTGTGCTGTTATTTAGTTACTATTTTACTCTTGTACTGTTATTTAGTTACTAATTGTACTCTTGTACTGTTATTTAGTTACTAATTATACTCTTGTATTGTTATTTAGTTACTAATTGTACTCTTGTACTGTTATTTAGTTACTAATTGTACTCTTGTGCTGTTATTTAGTTACTATTGTACTCTTGTACTGTTATTTAGCTACTATTGTACTCTTGTACTGTTATTTAGTTACTAATGATACTCTTGTATTGTTATTTAGTTACTAATTGTACTCTTGTATTGTTATTTAGTTACTATTCTACTCTGTTACTGTTTTTAGTTATTATTGTAATATTGTACTCTTATTTAGTTAATAAATGTACTCTTGTACTGTTATTTAGTTACTAATTGTACTCTTGTATTGTTATTTAGTTACTAATTGTAATATTGTACTCTTATTTAGTTACTAATTGTACTCTTGTGCTGTTATTTAGTTACTATTGTACTCTTGTACTGTTATTTAGCTACTATTGTACTCTTGTACTGTTATTTAGTTACTAATGATACTCTTGTATTGTTATTTAGTTACTAATTGTACTCTTGTATTGTTATTTAGTTACTATTCTACTCTGTTACTGTTTTTAGTTATTATTGTAATATTGTACTCTTATTTAGTTAATAAATGTACTCTTGTACTGTTATTTAGTTACTAATTGTACTCTTGTATTGTTATTTAGTTACTAATTGTAATATTGTACTCTTATTTAGTTACTAATTGTACTCTTGTACTGTTATTTAGTTACTAATTGTACTCTTGTACTGTTATTTAGTTACTAATTGTACTCTTGTATTGTTATTTAGTTACTAATTGTAATATTGTACTCTTATTTAGTTACTAATTGTACTCTTGTACTGTTATTTAGTTATTATTGTAATAGTGTACTCTTATTTAGTTACTAATTGTACTCTTGTACTGTTATTTAGCTACTAATTATACTCTTGTATTGTTATTTAGTTACTACTGTACTCTTGTACTCTTATTTAGTTATTATTATACTCTTGCCCCCTTATTTAGCTAATATTGTACTCTTATTTAGTTACTATTGTACTCTCGTACTCTCATTTAGTTACAATTGTACTTTACTCGTATTTAGTTACTACTGTACTCTTGTACCCTTATTTATTTACTAATTGTACTCGTGTAATCTCATATAGTTACAATTGTACCCTTGTACTCTTATTTAGATACTCTTGTACTCTTATTTAGTTATTACTGTACTCTTGTACTCTTATGTAGTTACTTTTCCACTCTTGTGCTGTTATTTAGCTAAAACTGTACTCTTGTACTCTTTATATTTAATTACTATTGTACTCTCATTTAGTTACTATTCTTCTTGTGTACATTTATTTAGTTACTATTTTACTCTTGTAATCTTATTTATTTATTTATTTATTATTGTACTCCTGTAATGTTATTTTGTTAATACTGTACTCTTGTACTCTTATTTAGTTACTATTGTACTCTTGTGCTCTTATTTAGTTATTATTATACTCGTGCACCCTTATTTAGTTACTATTGTACTCTTCTACTGTTATTTAGTTACTAATTGTACTGTTGTACTGTTATTTAGTTACTATTGTACTCATCTACTGTTATTTAGTTACTAATTATACTCTTGTATTATTATTTAGTTACTAATTGTACTCATCTACTGTTATTTAGTTACTAATTATACTCTTGTATTGTTATTTAGTTACTAATTGTACTCTTGAACTCTTATTTAGTTACTATTGTACTCTTGTGCTCTTATTTAGTTATTATTATACTCTTGCACCCTTATTTAGTTACTATTGTACTCTTCTTCTGTTATTTAGTTACTAATTGTACTCTTGTACTGTTATTTAGCTACTATTGTACTCTTGTACTGTTATTTAGTTACTAATTATACTCTTGTATTGTTATTTAGTTACTAATTGTACTCTTGTATTGTTATTTAGTTACTATTCTACTCTGTTACTATTTTTAGTTATTATTGTAATATTGTACTCTTATTTAGTAAATAATTGTACTCTTGTATTGTTATTTAGTTACTAATTGTACTCTTGTATTGGTATTTAGTTACTAATTGTAATATTGTACTCTTATTTAGTTACTAATTGTACTCTTGTACTGTTATTTAGTTATTATTGTAATAGTGTACTCTTATTTAGCTACTAATTGTACTCTTGTACTGTTATTTAGTTACTAATTATACTCTTGTATTGTTATTTAGTTACTACTGTACTCTTGTACTCTTATTTAGTTGTTATTATTATACTCTTGCCCCCTTATTTAGCTAATATTGTACTCTTATTTAGTTACTATTGTACTCTCGCTCTCATTTAGTTACAATTGTACTTTACTCGTATTTAGTTACTACTGTACTCTTGTACCCTTATTTATTTACTAATTGTACTCTTGTAATCTCATATAGTTACAATTGTACCCTTGTACTCTTATTTAGATACTCTTGTACTCTTATTTAGTTATTACTGTACTCTTGTACTCTTATGTAGTTACTTTACCACTCTTGTGCTGTTATTTAGTTAAAACTGTACTCTTGTACTCTTTATATTTAATTATTATTGTACTCTCATTTAGTTACTATTCTTCTTGTGTACATTTATTTAGTTACTATTTTACTCTTGTAATCTTATTTATTTATTATTGTACTCCTGTAATGTTATTTTGTTAATACTGTACTCTTGTACTCTTATTTAGTTACTATTGTATCTTGTGCTCTTATTTAGTTATTATTATACTCGTGCACCCTTATTTAGTTACTATTGTACTCTTCTACTGTTATTTAGTTACTAATTGTACTCTTGTACTGTTATTTAGTTACTATTGTACTCATCTACTGTTATTTAGTTACTAATTATACTCTTGTATTATTATTTAGTTACTAATTGTACTCATCTACTGTTATTTAGTTACTAATTATACTCTTGTATTGTTATTTAGTTACTGATTGTACTCTTGTACTCTTATTTAGTTACTATTGTACTCTTGTGCTCTTATTTAGTTATTATTATACTCTTGCACCCTTATTTAGTTACTATTGTACTCTTCTACTGTTATTTAGTTACTATTGTACTCATCTACTGTTATTTAGTTACTAATTATACTCTTGTATTGTTATTTAGTTACTAATTGTACTCTTTTACTGTTATTTAGTTATTATTATAATATTGTACTCTTATTTAGTTACTAATTGTACTCTTGTACTGTTATTTAGTTATTACTGTACTCTTGTTCTGTTATTTAGCTACTATTGTACTCTTGTACTGTTATTTAGTTACTATTGTACTCTTGTACTGTCATTTAGTTATTAATTGTACTCTTGTGCTGTTATTTAGTTACTATTGTACTCTTGTACTGTTATTTAGTTACTAATTGTACTCTTGTACTGTTATTTAGTTACTAATTATACTCTTGTATTGTTATTTAGTTACTACTGTACTCTTGTACTCTTATTTAGTTATTATTATACTCTTGCCCCCTTATTTAGCTAATATTGTACTCTTATTTAGTTACTATTGTACTCTCGTACTCTCATTTAGTTACAATTGTATTTTATTTAGTTAATATTTTACTCATATTTAGTTACTACTGTACTCTTGTACCCTTATTTATTTACTAATTGTACTCTTGTAATCTCATATAGTTACAATTGTACCCTTGTACTCTTATTTAGATACTCTTGTACTCTTATTTAGTTATTACTGTACTCTTGTACTCTTATGTAGTTACTTTTCCACTCTTGTGCTGTTCTTTAGTTAAAACACTCTTGTACTCTTTCGGCTAGATTTAGAGTTGGGCGGTAGCCGTCAAAACCAGCGTTAGAGGCTCCTAACGCTGGTTTTTACCGCCCTCTGGTATTTGGAGTCAGTCAGGAAAGGGTCTAATGCTCACTTTCCAGCCGCGACTTTTCCATACCGCAGATCCCCTTACGTCAATTGCGTATCCTATCTTTTCAATGGGATCTTTCTAACGCCGGTATTTAGAGTTGTGGCTGAAATGAGCGTTAGACATCTAACGACAAAACTCCAGCCGCAGAAAAAAAACAGGAGTTAAGAGCTTTCTGGGCTAACGCCGGTTCATAAAGCTCTTAACTACTGTGCTATAAAGTACACTAACACCCATAAACTACCTATGTACCCCTAAACCGAGGTCCCCCCACATCGCCGCTACTCTATTAAAAATTTTTAACCCCTAATCTGCCGACCGCACGCCGCTGCCACCTACGTTATCCCTATGAACCCCTAATCTGCTGCCCCTAACACCGCCGACCCCTATATTATATTTATTAACCCCTAATCTGCCCCCCTCAACGTCGCCTCCACCTGCCTACACTTATTAACCCCTAATCTGCCGACCGGACTGCGCCGCTATTATAATAAAGTTATTAACCCCTAATCCGCCTCACTCCCGCCTCAATAACCCTATAATAAATAGTATTAACCCCTAATCTGCCCTCCCTAACATCGCCGACACCTAACTTCAAACATTAACCCCTAATCTGCCGACTGGAGCTCACCGCTATTCTAATAAATGTATTAACCCTTAAAGCTAAGTCTAACCCTAACACCCCCCTAAGTTAAATATAATTTTTATCTAACGAAATAAATTAACTCTTATTAAATAACTTATTCATATTTAAAGCTAAATACTTACCTGTAAAATAAACCCTAATATAGCTACAATATAAATTATAATTATATTGTAGCTATTTTAGGATTAATATTTATTTTACAGGCAACTTTGTATTTATTTTAACCAGGTACAATAGCTATTATATAGTTAATAACTATTTAATAGCTACCTATTTAAAATAATTACAAAATTACCTGTAAAATAAATCCTAACCTAAGTTACAATTAAACCTAACACTACACTATCAATAAATTAATTAAATAAAATACCTACAATTATCTACAATTAAACCTAACACTACACTATCAATAAATTAATTACATACAATACCTACAAATAAATACAATTAAATAAACTAAAGTACAAAAAATAAAAAAGAACTAAGTTACAAAAAATAAAAAAATATTTACAAACATTAGAAAAATATTACAACAATTTTAAACTAATTACACCTACTCTAAGCCCCCTAATAAAATAACAAAGCCCCTCAAAATAAAAAAATGCCCTACCCTATTCTAAATTAAAAAAGTTCAAAGCTCTTTTACCTTACCAGCCCTGAAAAGGGCCATTTGCAGGGCATGCCCCAAAGAATTCAGCTCTTTTGCCTGTAAAAAAAAACATACAATACCCCCCCCAACATTACAACCCACCACCCACATACCCCTAATCTAACCCAAACCCCCCTTAAATAAACCTAACACTAAGCCCCTGAAGATCTCCCTACCTTGTCTTCACCTCACCGGGTTCAGCGATCAGTCCAGAAGAGGGTCCGAAGTCTTGATCCAAGCGGTGGCTGAAGAACTCCATCATCGGGCTGAAGTCGGAAGTCCATCATCGGGATGAAGTCTTCTATCAAGCCGCATCTTCAATCTTCTTTCTTCCGGAGCGGAGCGGAGCCATCTTCTTCCCAGCTGACGTGGATCCAACCTCTTCAAGCGACGCCTACTAGCCGAATGACGGTTCCTTTAAATGACATCATCCAAGATGGCGTCCCTCGAATTCCGATTGGCTGATAGGATTCTATCAGCCAATCGGAATAAAGGTAGGAAAATTCTGATTGGTTGATGGAATCAGCCAATCAGAAGCAAGTTCAATCTGATTGGCTGATCCAATCAGCCAATCAGATTGAGCTCGCATTCTATTGGCTGATCGGAACAGCCAATAGAATGTGAGCTCAATCTGATTGGCTGATTGGATCAGCCAATCGGATTGAACTTGAATCTGATTGGCTGATTCCATCAGCCAATCAGAATATTCCTACCTTAATTCCGATTGGCTGATAGAATCCTATCAGCCAATCGGAATTCGAGGGACGTCATCTTGGATGACGTCATTTAAAGGAACCGTCATTCGGCGAGTAGGCGTCGGTTGAAGAGGTTGGATCCGCGTCGGTTGGGAAGAAGATGGCTCCGCTCCGCTCCAGAAGAAAGAAGATTGAAGATGCTGCTTGATAGAAGACTTCATCCCGATGATGGACTTCCGACTTCAGCCCGATGATGGATTTATTCAGCCGCCGCTTGGATCCAGACTTCAGCCCGAGGATGGACGTCACTCTTCAGCCCCCCGCTTGGGCTTGGATCAAGACATCGGAGGCTCTTCTGGACAGATCGGGAGCCGGTGAGGTGAAGACAAGGTAGGGAGATCTTCAGGGGCTTAGTGTTAGGTTTATTTAAGGGGGGTTTGGGTTAGATTAGGGATATGTGGGTGGTGGGTTGTAATGTTGGGGGGGGTATTGTATGTGTTTTTTTTACAGGCAAAAGAGCTGAATTATTTGGGGCATGCCCCACAAAAGGTCCTTTTAAGGGCTGGTAAGGTAAAAGAGCTTTGAACTTTTTTAATTTAGAATAGGGTAGGGCATTTTTTTATTTTGGGGGTCTTTGTTATTTTATTAGGGGGCTTAGAGTAGGTGTAATTAGTTTAAAATTGTTGTAATATTTTTCTAATGTTTGTAAATATTTTTTTATTTTTTGTAACTTAGTTCTTTTTTATTTTTTGTACTTTAGTTAGTTTATTTAATTGTAGTTATTTGTAGGTATTGTATTTAAATAATTTATTGATAGTGTAGTGTTAGGTTTAATTGCAGATAATTGTAGGTATTTTATTTAATTAATTTATTGATAGTGTAGTGTTAGGTTTAATTGTAACTTAGGTTAGGATTTATTTTACAGGTAATTTTGTAATTATTTTAACTAGGTAACTATTAAATAGTTATTAACTATTTAATAGCTATTGTACCTGGTTAATATAATTACAAAGTTGCCTGTAAAATAAATATTAATCCTAAAATAGCTACAATATAATTATAATTTATATTGTAGCTATATTAGGGTTTATTTTACAGGTAAGTATTTAGCTTTAAATAGGAATAAGTTATTTAATAATAGTTAATTTATTTTGTTAGATAAAAATTATATTTAACTTAGGGGGGTGTTAGGGTTAGGGTTAGAATTAGCTTTAGGGGTTAATACATTTATTAGAATAGTGGTGAGCTCCAGTCGGCAGATTAGGGGTTAATGTTTGAAGTTAGGTGTCGGCGATGTTAGGGAGGGCAGATTAGGGGTTAATACTATTTATTATAGGGTTATTGAGGCGGGAGTGAGGCGGATTAGGGGTTAATAAATTTATTATAATAGCGTAGCGGCGCGGTCCGGTCGGCAGATTAGGGGTTAATAAGTGTAGGCAGGTGGAGGCGACGTTGTGGGGGGCAGATTAGGGGTTAATTAATATAATATAGGGGTCGGCGGTGTTAGGGGCAGCAGATTAGTGGTACATAGGGATAATGTAAATAGCGGCGGTTTATGGAGCGGCAGATTAGGGGTTAAAAAAAATATGCAGGTATCAGCGATAGCGGGGGCAGCAGAATAGGGGTTAATAAGTGTAAGGTTAGGGGTGTTTAGACTCGGGGTACATGTTAGGGTGTTAGGTGCAGACGTAGGAAGTGTTTCCCCATAGAAAACAATGGGGCTGTGTTAGGAGCTGAATGCGGCTTTTTTGCAGGTGTTAGGTTTTTTTTCAGCTCAAACTGCCCCATTGTTTTCTATGGGGGAATTGTGCACGAGCACGTTTTTGAAGCTGGCCGCGTCCGTAAGCATCGCTGGTATCGAGAGTTGCAGTGGCGTTAAATTATGCTCTACGCTCCCTTTTTGGAGCCTAACGCACTGAAAACCCAGCCATTCTGTGAACTCTAAATACCAGCGGTATTTAAAAGGTGCGGGGGGAAAAAAGCATGCGTAGCTAACGCACCCCTTTGGCCGCCAAACTCTAAATCTAGCCGTTTATTTTTAATTACTATTGTACTTTTATTTAGTTACTATTCTTCTTGTGTACATTTATTTAGTTACTATTTTACTCTTGTAATCTTATTTATTTATTATTGTACTCCTGTAAAGTTATTTTGTTAATACTGTACTCGTGTACTCTTATTTAGTTACTATTGTACTCTTGTGCTCTTATTTAGTTATTATTGTAATCTTGTACTCTTATTTAGTTACTTCTGAACTCATATACTCTTATTTAGTTAATACAGTACTCTTATACTCTTATTTAATTAATACTCTATTCTTGTACTTTTATTTAGTTACTATTGTACTCTTATACTCTTATTTAGTTACTACAGTACTCTTGTACTCTTATTTAGTTAATACTCTACTCTTGTACTCTTATTTAACCCCTTAATGACCACAATGTACCCTGTATGTCACTGGTCGTTAAGGGTTTTTTCAGGACATAATAGCACAAGTCTAGCAAGAACACGCTATTAATGCCTTCCCTCCAGAAGGCTTTGTGGAATAGAGCAGTCTCAACGCTGGTGGCAAGACCGCACTATAAAACAATCAAGTCCCAAAAAAAGGCCAACGACATACAGGGTACGTCGCTGGTCCTTAAGGGGTTAATTACTATTTTACTCTTGTACTCTTATTTCATTACTATTGTACTCTTATTTAGTTATTACTGTTGTCTTGTAATCTTATTTAGTTACTACTGTACTCTTGTACTCCTATTTAGTTACTACAGTACTCTTGTACTCTTATTTAGTTAATACTCTACTCTTGTACTCTTATTTCATTACTATTTTACTCTTGTACTCTTATTTCATTACTATTGTACTCTTATTTAGTTATTATTGTACTCTTGTACTCTAATTTAGTTATTACTGTACTCCTGTACTCTTATGTAGTTAATATTCTACTCTTGTACTCTTATTTAGTTACTTTAGTACTCTTATACTTTTATTTCGTTACTGCAGTACTCATATACTCTTATTTAGTTACTTTAGTACTCCTAGTTAGTTAATATCTCTTATTTAGTTACTAGTGTACTTTCATGCTCCTATTTAGTTACTACAGTACTCATATACTCTTATTTAGTTAATACTCTAGTCTTGTATGCTTATTGAGTTACTACTGTACTTGTATACTCTTATTTAGTTACTACAGTACTCTTGTACTCTTATTTAGTTAGTTTTCTACTCTTGTGCTCTTATTTAGTTAATACTGTACTCTTGTACTCTTATTTAATTACTATTGTACTCTTATTTAATTACTATTGTACCCTTGTACTCTTATTTGGTTACTACTGTACTCTTAGTTACTATTGTACTATTATTTAGTTATTATTTTATTCTTGTACTCTTATTTAGGTACTTTTCTACTTGTGTACTCTAGTTATTATTTTAATCTGGTTCTCTTATTTATTTAATATTATACTATTTTACTCTTATTAAGTTACTATTGCACTCTTGTACTCTTATTTAGATAGTTTTGTATTTTTGTGCTCTTATTTAGTTAATACTGTACTCGTGTACTGTTGTTTAGTTACTATTGTACTTGTATACTCTTATTTAGTTACTATTTTAATCTTGTACTCTTATTTAGTTAATATTTTACTCTTGTACTCTTAATTAATTACTATTGTACTCTTATTTAGTTACTATTCTACTCTTGTACTCTTATTTATTTACTATTTTACTCTTGTCTTCTTATTTAATTAATACTGTACTCTTATTTAGTTACTGTTTTACTGTTGAACTCTTATTTAGTTACTACTGTACTCTTGTATTCTTATTCAGTTATTATTGTACTCTTGTACTCTTATTTAGTTACTACTGTTCTCTTTTACTCTTATTTAGCTACTGCTGTATTTTTACTCTTATTTAGTTACTTTTGAACTCTCATGCTCTTATTTAGTTACAATGGTACCCTTGTACTCTTAGTTAGATACTATTGCACTCTTATTTAGTTACTACTGTACTCTTGTACTCTTATGTAGTTACTTTTGTACTCTTGCAATCTTATTTAGTTACAAGTGTACTTTTATTTAGTTACTATTGTACACTTGTACTCTCATTTAGTTACTACTGTACTCTTGTACTCTTATTTAGTACTCTTGTACTCTTATTTAGTTAATAATTGCACTCTTTTACTCTTATTTAGTTACTATTGTACTCTTATTTAGTTATATTGTACTCTTGGGCCTATATTTATCAAGCTCTGTACGGAGCTTGAAAGACCGTGTTTCTGGCGAGTCTTCAGACTCGCCAGAAACACAAGTTATGAAGCAGTGGTAGGCAGGAGCAGGCAGACAGGAATCGCTGGAAATCAACCCGATTGGCCTGCTGGCGGCCGATTGGCCGTGAATCAGCAGGGGGTGGCGTTGCACCAGCAGCTCTTGTGAGCTGCTGGTGCAATGTTAGATGTGGAGAGCGTATTGCTCTTCGCATTTAGTGAGGTCTTGCGGACCTGATCCGCACTGTCGGATCAGGTCCGCAAGACCTTTGATAAATAGAGGCCTTGTACTCTTATTTAGTTCATATTGTACTATTGTACTCATTTAATTATTACTATAATCTTATTTAGTTCCTTTTGTACTATTGTATTCTTACGGCTAGATTACGAGTTTTGCGTTATGAGGGGCGCGGTGCTAACTTGCATGTTATTGTCACCGCTCACTTACCTACAGCGCTGGTATTACAGGTTTTCCTAAACCCGGCGTTAAAAGACAAGAAGTGAGCGTAGAGCAAAATTGTGCTCCATACCGCACTCCAATACCAGTGCTGCTTAAATCAGCGGTGAGCTGGTTGTACGTGCTCGTGCACAATTTCCCCATAGACATCAATGGGGAGAGCTGGCTGAAAAAAAGCCTAACACCTGCAATAAAGCAGCATAAAGCTCCGTAACGCAGCCCCATTGATTCCTATGGGGAAACTAAATTTATGTTTACACCTAAACACCCCTAATCTTACACTTATTAACCCCTAATCTGCCGCTCCGGACATTGCCACGCCTACATTATCCTTATTAACCCCTAATCTTCCACCTCCGATGTCGCTGCAACTTTCCTACACTTATTAATCCCTAATCTTCTACCCCCAACGTCGCCGCCACTATAATAAACATAGTAACCAATAAACCACCGCACTCCTGCATTGCAAACACTAGTTAAATATTATTAACCCCTAATCTGCCGTCCCTAACATCGCCACCACCTACCTTCATTTATTAACCCCTAATCTGCCGTCCCCAACATTGCCGCCACTATACTAAATGTATTAACCACTAAACCTAAGTCTAACCCTAACACACCCTAACTTAAATATAATTAAAATAAATCTAAAGAAAACCTACTATTAATAATTAAATAATTCTTATTTAAAACTAAATACTTACCTGTAAAATAACCCCGAAGATAGCTACAATACAACTAATAGTTACATTGTAGCTATCTTAGGGTTTATTTTTATTTTATAGGCAAGTTTGTATTTATTTTAACTAGGTAGAATAGTTAGTAAATAGTTATTAACTATTTACTAACTACCTAGCTAAAATAAATACAAATTTACCTGTAAAATAAAACCTAACCTGTCTTATACTAACACCTAACCTTACACTACAATTAAATACAAGTAACTAAATTAAATACAAATACCTAAATTACAAAAAAACAAACACTAAATTACACAAAATAAAAAACAAAATTACAAGATATTTAAACTAATTGCACCTAATCTAATAGCCCTATCATAATAAAAAAAGCCCCCCCCCCCCCAATAAAATAAACCCTAGCCTAAACTAAACTACCAATAGCTCTTAAAAGGGCTTTTTATGGGGCATTGCCCCAAAGAAATCAGCTCTTTTACCTGTAAAAAAAATACAAACTACCCCCCCAACAGTAAAACCCACCACCTACACAACTAACCCCCCAAATAAAACCCTAACTAAAAAAACCTAAGCTCCCCATTGCCCTGAAAAGGGCATTTGGATGGGCATTGCCCTTAAAATGGCATTTAGCTCTATTGCTGCCCAAACCCTAATCTAAAACTAAAGCCTACCTAATAAACCCTTAAAAAAGCTAACACTAACCCCCGAAGATCCACTTACAGTTTTGAAGACCCGACATCAACGAAGCCAGGAGAAGTCCTCAACGAAGCAGCAAGAAGTCCTCAATGAAGCCGGGAGAAGTCTTCATCCAAGCCGGCAGAAGTGGTCCTCCAGACGGGCAAAAGTCTTCATCCAAATGGCATCTTCTATCTTCATCCATCCAGCGAGGAGCGGGTCCATCTTCAAGACATCCGGCACGGAGCATGCTCTTCTTCTGATGACTCCTGATGAATGAAGGTTCCTTTAAGTGACATCATCGAAGATGGCTTCCCCTTTAGATTCCGATTGGCTGATAAATTCAGCCAATAGGAATTAAGGTTGAAAAAATTAAGGTTGAAAAAATCCTATTGGCTGATGCAATCAGCCAATAGGATTGAACTTCAATCCTATTGGCTGATCCAATCAGCCAATAGGATTGAGCTTGCATTCTATTGGCTGATTGGAACCTTCATTCGTCGGGAGTCGTAGGAAGAAGAGGATGCTCCACGCCAGAAGTTTTGAAGATGGACCCACTCCTCGCCGGAAGGATGAAGATAGAAGATGCTGTCTGGATGAAGACTTTTGCCCGTCTGGAGGACCACTTCTGCCAGCTTGGATGAAGACTTCTCCCGGCTTCGCTGAGGACTTCTTGCCGCTTCGTTGAGGACTTCTCCCGGCTTCGTTGACGATGGATGTCGGGTCTTCAAAACTGTAAATGGATCTTCGGGGGTTAGTGTTAGGCTGTTTTACGGGTTTATTGGGTGGGTTTTAGTTTGAGATTAGGGTTTAGGCAGCAATAGAGCTAAATGACCTTTTAAGGGCAATGCCCATCCAAATTCCCTTTTCAGAGCAATGGGGAGCTTAGGTTTTTTTAGTTAGTGTTTTATTTGGGGGGTTGGTTGTGTGGGTGGTGGGTTTTACTGTTGGGGGGGGGTTGTTTGTAATTTTTTACAGGTAAAAGAGCTGATTTCTTTGGGGCAATGCCCCGCAGAAGGCCCTTTTAAGGGCTATTGGTAGTTTAGTTTAGGCTAGGGCATTTTTTTATTTTGTGGGGGCTTTTTTATTTTGATAGGGCTATTAGATTAGATGTAATTAGTTTAAATATCTTGCAATTTGTTTTTTATTTTGTGT
This sequence comes from Bombina bombina, assembly GCF_027579735.1. Classification (NCBI taxonomy): domain Eukaryota; kingdom Metazoa; phylum Chordata; class Amphibia; order Anura; family Bombinatoridae; genus Bombina; species Bombina bombina. Next base: position 67,991 of record NW_026512292.1, read on the forward strand.
AATTTAGTGTTTACTTTTTTGTAATTTAGGTATTTGTATTTAATTTAGTTAATTGTATTTAATTTAGTTAATTGTATTTAATTGTAGTGTAAGGTTAGGTGTTAGTGTAACTCAGGCTAGGTTTTATTTTACAGGTAAATTTGTATTTATTTTAGCTAGGTAGTTATTAAATAGTTAATAACTATTTAATAACTATTCTACCTAGTTAAAATAAATACAAACTTGCCTGTAAAATAAAAATAAACCCTAAGTTAGCTACAATGTAACTATTAGTTATATTGTAGCTAGCTTAGGGTTTATTTTACAGGTAAGTATTAAGTATTTAGTTTTAAATAGGAATTATTTAGTTATTAATAGTAGGTTTTCTTTACATGTATATTAAATATATTTAAGCTAGGGGGTGTTAGGGTTAGGGTTAGACTTAGGTTTATGGGGTTAATAATCTTAGTATAGTGGCGGTGATGTTGGGGGTGGCAGATTAAGGGTTAATAACTGTAATGTAGGTTGCGGCGAAGTTAGGGACGGCAGATTAGGGGTTAATAATATTTAACTAGTGTTTGAGAGGCGGGAGTGCAGCGGTATAGGTGTTAATAACTTTAGTATAGTGGGGGCGACGTTGGGGACAGCAGATTAGGGGTTAATAAATTAAGGTAGGTGGCGGCGATGTTAGGGACGGCAGATTAGGGGTTTAATAATATTTAAATAGTGCTTGTGATGTGGGAGTGCAGCGGTTTAGGGGTTATTATGTTTATTATAGTGGCGGTGATGTCCAGAGCGGCAAATTAGGGGTTAATATTTTATTTTAGTGTTTGCAATGCGGGAGGGCCTCGGTTTAGGGGTTAATAGGTAGTTTATGAGTGTTAGTGTACTTTTTAGCACTTTAGTTATGAATTTTATGCTACAAACTCATAACTACTGACTTTAGAATGCGTTACAAATCTTGCGGTACCGCTCACTTTTTGGCCTAAAAAAAAAAAGCTTGTAATACCGGCGCTATGGAAGTCCCATTGAAAAAAGACTTTACGAAAACCGCATAAAAATTTGAGGTACGGCCAAAGAAGTGTGCGGGACAGCTGTACCTACAAGACTCGTAATAGCAGTGGTAGTAAAAAAGCAGCGTTATGAGCATTAACTCTGCTTTTTTACTCATAACGCAAAACTCGTAATCTAGCCGTTATTTAGTTACTATTGTTCTCTTTTGCTCTTATTTAGTTAATAATTGTACTCTTGTACTTTTATTTAATTATATTGTACTCTTATACTCTTATTTAGTCAATACTGTACTTTTTTACTCTTTAGTTATTATTGTACTCTTGTATTATCATTTAGTTACTACTGTACTCTTATTCAGTTACTATTGTACTCTTATTCAGTTACTATTGTACTCTTGTTTAGTTACTATTGTACTCTTATTCAGTTACTATTGTACTCTTGTTTAGTTACTATTGTACTCTTATTCAGTTACTATTGTACTCTTGTTTAGTTACTATTGTACTTTTATTCAGTTACTATTGTACTCTTGTTTAGTTACTATTGTACTCTTATTCAGTTACTATTGTACTCGTATTCAGTTACTATTGTACTCTTATTCAGTTACTATTGTACTCTTGTTTAGTTACTATTGTACTCTTATTCAGTTACTATTGTACTCTTATTCAGTTACTATTGTACTCTTGTTTAGTTACTATTGTACTCTTATTCAGTTACTATTGTACTCTTGTTTAGTTACTATTGTACTCTTATTCAGTTACTATTGTACTCTTGTTTAGTTACTATTGTACTCTTATTCAGTTACTATTGTACTCTTATTCAGTTACTATTGTACTCTTATTCAGTTACTATTGTACTCTTGTTTAGTTACTATTGTACTCTTATTCAGTTACTATTGTACTCTTATTCAGTTACTATTGTACTCTTGTTTAGTTACTATTGTACTCTTATTCAGTTACTATTGTACTCTTGTTTAGTTACTATTGTACTCTTATTCAGTTACTATTGTACTCTTGTTTAGTTACTATTGTACTCTTGTTTAGTTAATATTGTACGCTTGTTCTGTTATTTAGTTACTATTGTACTCTTATTTAGTTACTACTGTACTCTTATTTAGTTACTATTGTACTCTTGTTTAGTTACTATTGTACTCTTGTGCTTTTATTTAGTTAGTATTGTACTCTTGTACTGTTATTTAGTTACTATTGTACTCTTATTTAGTTAGTATTGTACTCTTATTTAGTTAGTATTGTACTGTTGTACTTTTATTTAGTTATTAATGTACTATTGTACTCTTATTTAGTTAATATTGTACTCTTGTGCTTTTATTTAGTTACTATTGTACTCTTGTACTCTTATTTAGTTACTATTGTACTCTTGTACTATTATTTAGTTAATATTTGTCACGTACGTACATACCGTGCTGCAAGTGTTAAATCCCTAACCCCTACTACTGCACCCCCTCTCGTTTCTTGGTGGTTTTGGGCTCCTCCCAGCAACCGCTATCTCCCAGACCTTTCCTTTTGTGAGAATTTATGCGTGAACATGATGTTGAAATAGCTGGTCTCTAACCGACCTATCCCTCTCCGGCCAGCCGGGCCCCTGGATCTACCAGCTGACCGCCGCACCCAGCATCCTTAGGAAATATTTACCTCCAGCCGCTTCAGAGGCCCCTTGCCCCAGAGGTCCCCTCTCTTGGGGACTGGTACCCTGTGGGGAGGGTAAGATGTGGGCCAATTGCTGGAGGTGAGCCACATAGGGAACTGGGTTTTCCAAGCCCTACTCAGTAGACCGCCCTTAGGCTGGCCAGCCCCATGGAACTGCCGGCCAACCACAGCAGCTCGAATTCCTGGCCCCCTTTAACTCAGGTCCAGCGGCCACCTCATCCTAGAGCTCCACTATTTTGGGGAGTGATACCTCTCAGGGAGGACTAGAGGTGGGGTGATTTCCAGGGGTGAGCCCTCTTAGGAACCGGGGTTTCGGAAATCCACTTAATACCCATTTACCAGAGGTCTTCCCGGTGTATGCTGGGTAGCCCATAACTCTGACCCCCAGTCATGGATCAAGGCACTTTTTGGACTGAAGCAACAGGGGGCTGATAAGGCTCTTATCAAGATCAGTTTGTGTATAAATGTTGTGTGTTTTCCCAATAAAGTGTACTTCTTGTTTCACCTGAATGCTAGTCTGTCTAGTTATTTGGGTGGGAACTGCTATAATCACTCTTCTCCGCTACATAGCGGCAGGTTCCAGGTGCTGGAAGGATCCTTTGGTGGAGCTACCCAGTAAAGGGTAGCCGGTAATCCGTCACAATATTGTACTCTTGTACTCTTATTTTATTACTATTGTACTCTTGTACTCAAATTGGATCTCTTCATTTCCACTTAGAGGTGTACTCACTTTTGTTGCCTACGGTTTAGACATTAATGGCTGTGTGTTGAGTTATTTTGAGGGGACAGCACATTTACACTGTTATACAGGCTGTACACTCACTACTTTACATTGTAGCAAAGTGTCATTTCTTCAGTGTTGTCCCATGAAAAGATATAATAAAATATTTACATGAAATGTGAAGGGTGTACTCACTTTTGTGAGATATTGTATAAAGAAATATGTATTTCTTTATTAGGTTTTTTCTTTTGCGCTCTCTATTGACTTTTATGGATTGAATACATTACTGCAGTCGCGATATCACAAAGTCCTTTGGCTAGCGCACATTGGATTTCGCACACGCTCAAACTTTTTACTTTTATCAAAAGTGCTGAATGGCGCACCACTTGTAATCTGGCCTATAACGCGCTAGAGGATACCCATATGAAGTGCAACAAAACATTTTTATATTCTAATTAATTTTTTAAAGTCTCTTTTTTGTGAACTGATGCCTTTTGAGCGAGATTGGATAGAATTTTTTAATAAACAAATGTATTGCCGTTTTCATTACCCAGGGGTAGTATATTATACTGGTTAACAGCACAGTGTTTATTATTAGAGATGTTTTACACCGCGCCTGGTGATTTTTATTACATCAATAAAGTAAAAAAAACAGCAAACAACTTACTTGTTTTCTTATAGAATTAGCACTTAGAATTTCTCACTATAGCCTCTGCCCCCTGCGTGATGAATGGAACATATTGTAAACTTAAATTTCATTCTGGTAGTTATGAGCATGAACAAATATAATTCCCTGTTTATCTAGCTATTCAAGTAATACTAAACCAACTGTAGACGTTTTATGACATCAGGCTAAATAAGCTTCCTGAGACCACAGCCTCCTTGTAGGGCTGTGACACAAAGTAATGGACACTGCACAAATTAAGTTTCAAATAAAAAATACAAGTCAAAATCCATTTAATTAGATCAATAACACATAAGGCAATGGAAACTCTCTGCTAAGTGCTATTTTTTATTACAACAATGAAAAAGACTGTTTAATATTATTTATGTTTAATCAAATACATTTTATTTGAAAAGATATATTATATTAGGATAATATAAATTGTGTTAAAGATCCTTTGGTCCCAGATAGGGCAGCACTTGAGTCATGTTTCTCTCTTGAATATAAGGGGTTAATAATAAACCATTTTATTTGCGCACAAGTAGATGAAAAACCACAATAACTTGTTCTGCAGCACGTAAACTAAGCAGATAACACCGGTGTGGCCCCAGATGGACTGGCCGCAGCACACGTTTGCTATAACACAGACTGAGTCACATTTCTGGGCTGCAATATAATTATAGGATAGTGACGATCAGAAACATTGTCATAAAGTGCCTTGTTCCATGTAGTTTAGCTCAGCCGATTATAATAATGATAATTACACCCCAGCTGCCGTGGCTCAGGACAAACGATCATAAACACTCGGAAAGTTTGAACAGTAACATTTACATCAAGAGTGTCAAAACCAAAAGTTGCAATGGCATTAAAGGGACATAAAATTCAAAATTAAAGTTCATGGATTATATAGAGCATTCATTTTAAGAGACTTTTTCATTTACTCTATTATCAAATGTACTTTGTTCTTGTGGTATCCTTTGTTGAAAAACATACATGGGCAGGCTCAGGAGCAGCAATGCACTACATATGCCTCTTGTCGCTGGTGCGCCAAGGGCAAGATTACATATGCGGCATCGCCTGCAAAAGCCAGTGACGCCAGTTTTTAGTTGAAGTGAGTGATCACATATATGGCGCCGTATAAAAATGCGGCACTTATATTTCACCTGTCGCCTGTAGTTTTTACTCCCATGAACTAACATAGAACTGGCGTCGGCTCTCGGTATCACATATTCAGCGCGAGGACATACGCAGCAAAAATGGAGAAATGTTACTCCATTTTCACCTCGCCACACATAGACAGACGCAGCAAGCCTTGCACTGAATATGTGAGCATTGTATCTCCCTGGAAATATTAACACCTAACACATGCGCAATATCTACCTGTCAACCGCCAACCACGGTTTAGGGGTTAATCACTTTTATTATTATTAGTTGCGATATGGGGGATGGCGGATTAGGGATTAATAGTTTAATTAGGTATATTGCGTTGTGGGGGGATGGCGGGTTAGGGGTTAATAATTTTTATTATTAGTTGTAATGTGGGGGGATGGTGAATATAGGGGTTTAGACGCGTCGGGTTCAATTTTGGGAGGCGGGTTAGACTTTTACAGGCCATGTAACATTTTTTTTTACTTATGCACCAGCAGTTTATAAACTGTCGTAAATCACTGGCGACTCCAGAAATGTGTATTTACACACATTTCTGAACATCGTCAGTTTATCCGACTTACGGCAGTTATGATCTGACGACGCCGTATATGTGATTCACCCGATGTTCTAAGGGAACTTACGGGCGACGTGCGTTTCAGCAGTTGCCCTGAAGCCTGAGCCGCATATGTAATCTCGCCCCAGATGTGTTCAGATAGTTCCCAGTAGTGCGCTATTGCTTTTGAGCTGACTTTAAATAAGTGTTCAACCACCTTTCTGGGCTTTTAGACTTTTAGGAAGGCACATTTTAGCTTTTTTTTTTTTTTTAAACAATCTTTTATTGAGGTTTTTCACAAAAGAAGACATACACTAAATGCCATGTACTATTAGTGACAAAATTCCAATCAAACAATAAACAATGATGAAAATAAAAGAACAGATGAGTGACAACATATGGACTTCTGAAACCTCCATTTTATGATAATGATAGCATAGCTTGATGACTATTTATCTATCCTCTCATGGGCTAATTGATTTAGGAAAATGGATTAGACAAGATAGTCATATTGTGAACCCCTTAGGTGACATTGTGATGAAATTGTAATGGTGTGTGTTCTATAAAGGTGACATTGTGATGATATAATGTGTTCTATAAAGGTGACATTGTGATGATATACTTTGTTTTATAAAGGTGACATTGTGATGATATAATGTGTTCTATAAAGGTGACATTGTGATGATATAATGTGTTCTATAAAGGTGACATTGTGATGATATAATGTGTTCTATAAAGATGACATTGTGATGATATAATGTGTTCTATAAAGATGACATTGTGATGATATAATGTGTTCTATAAAGGTGGCATTGTGATAATATCATGTGTTCTATAAAGGTGACATTATGATAATATCATGTGTTCTATAAAGGTGACATTATGATGGTAAGTGTTCTATAAAGGTGACATTATGATAATATCATGTGTTCTATAAAGGTGACATTGTGATGGTAAGTGTTCTATAAAGGTGACATTGTGATGATATAATGTGTTCTATAAAGGTGACGTGATGATATAATGTGTTCTATAAAGGTGACGTGATGATATAATGTGTGTTCTATAAAGGTGGCATTGTGATAATATAATGTGTTCTATAAAGGTGGCATTGTGATAATATAATGTGTTCTATAAAGGTGGCATTGTGATAATATCATGTGTTCTATAAAGGTGGCATTGTGATGATATAATGTGTTCTATAAAGGTGACATTGTGATGATATAATGTGTTCTATAAAGGTGACATTGTGATGATATAATGTGTTCTATAAATGTGACATTGTGATAATATAATGTGTTCTATAAAGGTGACATTGTGATGATATAATGTGTTCTATAAAGGTGACATTGTGATAATATCATGTGTTCTATAAAGGTGACATTGTGATGATATAATGTGTTCTATAAAGGTGACATTGTGATAATATCATGTGTTCTATAAAGGTGACATTGTGATGATATAATGTGTTCTATAAAGGTGACATTGTGATGATATAATGTGTTCTATAAATGTGACATTGTGATAATATAATGTGTTCTATAAAGGTTACATTGTGATAATATCATGTGTTCTATAAAGGTGACATTGTGATAATATAATGTGTTCTATAAAGGTGACATTGTGATGATATAATGTGTTCTATAAAGGTGACATTGTGATAATATCATGTGTTCTATAAAGGTGACATTGTGATAATATCATGTGTTCTATAAAGGTGGCATTGTGATGATATAATGTGTTCTATAAAGGTGACATTGTGATGATATAATGTGTTCTATAAAGGTGACATTGTGATAATATCATGTGTTCTATAAAGGTGACATTGTGATAATATCATGTGTTCTATAAAGGTGGCATTGTGATGATATAATGTGTTCTATAAAGGTGGCATTGTGATGATATAATGTGTTCTATAAAGGTGACGTTATGATATAATGTGCTCTATAAAGGTGGCATTGTGATAATATCATGTGTTCTATAAAGGTGACGTGATGATATAATGTGTTCTATAAAGGTGACGTGATGATATAATGTGTGTTCTATAAAGGTGACATTGTGATAATATCATGTGTTCTATAAAGGTGACATTGTGATAATATCATGTGTTCTATAAAGGTGACATTGTGATAATATCATGTGTTCTATAAAGATGACATTGTGATGATATAATGTGTTCTATAAAGGTGACGTGATGATATAATGTGTTCTATAAAGGTGAAATTGTGATGATATAATGTGTTCTATAAAGGTGACATTGTGATAATATCATGTCTTCTATAAAGGTGACATTGTGATAATATCATGTGTTCTATAAAGATGACATTGTGATGATATAATGTGTTCTATAAAGGTGACATTGTGATGATATAATGGGGGGTAGTTATCAAGCCGTCTACTTTTCTGCCTTCGCCGGCCCAATACGCCCGCGTAAGCTCGCCTACCTTCGCCGCCGCGGACCTTGAATACGTTCGCCTAAGTTATCAAATAAAACTGTCAAAAAGCCGCAGGGCGATGAGCAGCGGACTGTGAGAGTTATCACTCATCCGATCTCGCTGCTCTTCGGCTTTTTCCCAGCTTTATTGCTAGCCTGTCACTAAGCACTCACACTAAACTACACTGTTCTATCCCCTATACCGGCGCCCCCGGAGCCTCCCGCAACTCAATAAAGTTACTAACCCCTAAACCGCCGCTCCTAGACCCCGCCGCAACTCTTATAAATGTATTAACCCCTAAACCGCCACTCCTACACCCTGCCGCAAGTCTTATAAATGTATTAACCCCTAAACCGCCGCTCCTAGACCCTGCCGCAACTCTGATAAATGTATTAACCCCTAAACCGCCGCTCCCGGACACCGCTGCCACCTACAGTATACCTAGTAACCCCTATCCTGCCCCCCTATACCGTCGCCCTCTATAATAAAATTATTAACCCCTATCCTGCTGATCCCGCACCTCGCCGCAACTAAATAAATAGTTTAACCCCTAAACCGCCGCTCCCTGAACCCGCCGCTACCTATAATAAACCTATTAACCCCTATCCTGCCCCCCCTACACCGTCGTCACCTATAATAAATGTATTAACCCCTATCCTGCCCCCCACTACGCCGCCGCCACTGTAATAAAATTATTAACCCCTAAACCTAAGTCTAACACTAACCCTAACGCCCCCCTAACTTAAATATTAATTAAATAAATCTAAATAATATTTTTATTATTAACTAAATTAATCCTATTTAAAACTAAATACTTACCTTTACAATAAACCCTTATATAGCTACAATATAAATAATAATTATATTGTAGCTATCTTAGGATTTATTTTTATTTTACAGGCAACTTTCAATTTATTTTAACTAGGTACAATAGCTATTAAATAGTTATTAACTATTTAATAGTTTACCTAGCTAAAATAAACTGAAATTTACCTGTAAAATAAATCCTAACCTAAGTTACAATTACACCTAACACTACACTATACTATAATAAATTATTCCTATTTAAAACTAAATACTTACCTGTAAAATAAACCCTAATATAGCTACAATATAAATAGTAATTATATTGTAGCTATCTTAGGATTTATATTTATTTTACAGGTAACTTTGTATTTATTTTAGCTAGTTAGAATAGTTATTAAATAGTTATTAACTATTTAATAACTACCTAGCTAAAAGAAATACAAAATTACCTGTAAAATAAATCCTAACCTTAGTTACAATTAAACCTAATACTACACTATCATTAAATTAATTAAATAAACTACCTACAAATAACTACAATTAAATACAATTACATAAACTAACTAAAGTACAAAAAATTAAAAAAGCTAAGTTACAAAAAATAAAAAATAAGTTACAAACATTTTAAAAATATTACAACAATTTTAAGCTACTTACACCTAATCTAAGCCCCCTAATAAAATAACAAACCCCCCCAAAATAAAAAAATGCCCTACCCTATTCTAAATTAAATAAAGTTCAAAGCTCTTTTACCTTACCAGCCCTTAAAAGGGCCATTTGTGGGGGCATGCCCCAAAAAGTTCAGCTCTTTTGCCTGTAAAAGAAATATACAACCCCCCCAACATTAAAACCCACCACCCACATACCCCTAATCTAACCCAAACCCCCCTTACAAAAACCTAACACTAATCCCCTGAAGATCATCCTACCTTGAGTCGTCTTCACTCAGCCGAGCAGCGATGGAACCGAAGTGGACATCCGGAGCGGAAGAAGTTAATCCTCCAAGCGGCGCCGAAGAAATCTTCCATCCGATGAAGTCATCATCCAGGCGGCGCTGAAGAAGTCTTCGATCCAGGCGATGTCATCTTCCAAGAGGCGCTGAAGAGGTCTTCTATCCGGGCGATGTCATCTTCCAAGCCGGGTCTTGAATCTTCCTCCCACCGACGCGGAACATCCTTCTTCACCGACGGACTACGACGAATGAAGGCTCCTTTAAGGGACGTCATCCAAGATGGCGTCCCCTCAATTCCGATTGGCTGATAGGATTCTAATTAAGGTAGGAAAAATCTGATTGGCTGATGGAATCAGCCAATCAGATTGAGCTCGCATTCTATTGGCTTTTCCGATCAGCCAATAGAATGCAAGCTCAATCTGATTGATGTGGAGAGCCTGTACTCCAACATCCCTCATGATTTAGGCAGAGAGGCTATACAATATTTCCAGAAAACGATCAATCCTCGTGGTAATGAGAAAGATGCTTTTGTTCTTGAGCTTCTAGATTTTGTACTTCAACATAATTACTTTCTTTTTGACAATAAAATATATCGACAAAAAAAGGGCACAGCAATGGGCACCTGCTGTGCACCTACTTATGCCAATCTCTTTCTGGGGTGGATTGAACATACACATATCCTTAACCAAGATGTTAATCCTTTCATGAAATACATGGATTTATACATTCGTTATATTGACGACGTCCTAATACTTTGGACAGGTTCTAAGGATGACTTTGAAAGTTTCATCGATTGGCTTAATAATAACAGACATGGCATGCACTATACCTCTGTGCTTGAGGAGTCATGCATTCCATTCTTGGATCTAATGATCCAAAAAGAATCTGATGGTTCTCTCAGTACAAAACTGTTCAGAAAAAAGACATCCACCAATAGTCTATTAAATTGGAAAAGCCATCATCCAAAAGGTCAAAAGATGGGTATTCCCTATGGACAATATCTGAGGGCCAGACGCAACTGTAGCACCATGGAAGATTTTGAGTCTGAGGCAAAAGAACTGAGAAAAAGATTTAAAGAAAAAGGTTACCCCAATAGGTGCCTTAAAAAAGCTTATCAGCGTGCTAAAGCACTAGAGAGACCGCCTTTATTACAAGAAAAGGTATTGGACGAAAATGCCAATACCAACAAAATCAGAATGATTGGTACCTTTGATGAGAAAAACAATATTATACGCAATATCTTCCAAAAACATTGGCATGTCCTACATGAAGACTCTGATTTGTTAGAGGTAGTCACTGAGAAACCCAATATAACAAATAGGAGATCTCAGAATCTAAAGGATATATTGACTAGAAGTCATTACTGTCCAGTGAAACAAAGAACATGGCTTCAGGAAACTAAGGGTTTCTTTAAATGTGGCCGGTGCCAAGCTTGCAAAAATATGGCACCTACAAAAACATTTACACATCCCCAAACAGGGAAAAATTACCAGATAAATGACTTCATGAATTCCAGAACAAAAAGAGTCATATACGTGGCGACTTGCAAGTGTCCCCTAATTTATGTAGGTGAAACCTCCCGTGAACTACACACCAGAGTGTTGGAACACCTGGGAGACATAAAGTGGGACCGCAATGTACCGATAGCAAAACATATGAATAGTGTACATAAAGATGATAAATATCAAATACACTTCTTTGCTATAGAACAACTTAAATTGAAAGGGAGAAGAGGAGATATAAATAAACTGCTCTTACAAAAAGAATGTAGGTGGATACATGAGTTAAAATCAGCATCCCCTAAAGGTCTTAATGAAGCCATATCATTCAAATGTTTCTTGTAATATGGCAACTTTAGAGTCACTCCACTTGAGTATTATATAACTACAATCTATCTTCGATACTGACTTCTGTACAATCTGGATGTAAGTAACAATACACAAGGTGTTAATATTTATATTATGAGCAACATTGGTTTTCCCAATACAAAAATATAATAATAAAATGTAACAACATACATACACCGATAATCTAATATGAACTATGATATGGTTACATAAGATGGAAATGATGTATACAGTAGCAATTAGCTGGTAAGCGATATCATATAAAATGCTTGACTGAATTTTATAAGTATATAATACATATGAATAAGCACATTGTTACAATATGGACGATTACCTATAGGGCATTTGACTAGTGTTTAACTGTATGAATAATGACACTAGGCATGAACTATATCATGTATCTGAATATTATATACAATTGATACTGAATTTGTCAATTGATATTTAAATTGCCTAATAGCAAATAACCCCAATAGTGATATCCTATCCTCCGTAAGAGATATTACAATGTGCATAAAAACATATTCATTTCTATACTATAAAATATTATGTGAGAACAAGATCGACACATATCCTAACATTCCTCAGTTTAATAATCTTCTTGTCGGCTTTTTGAATTTTAATACAACAATAAGAAACAAGTCCATATCGGGATTATAATAGGAATCTCAGAATGCACACATACATATCCATGAAAATTATGTGTAATGGATTTAAATACAGCACAATACCTTCCCTCTGCAATACTCTTGATCGATATTCTATCCCCATTAATGATTTCACCAATAATATTAGACGATTTATCGTTATGATATTAGAAGGATGCTATCTATTAAAATTTTGGGCGATTCCGCAATATGAAATATTGAATACTAAGTCGCCAGACAGATGCGGGTAACACTTCCGCATACGCGCTATGCTTCCATGGCAACGCAACAGTATATCTTGCTGAAAGTACGGCTGGACGGCCCCTATGCCCTGACGAAGTCACGCTACAGTGACGAAACGCATCGGTGGGCGTGTCTTAGAGGCGTGCTTGTTATGAACTGAACTAACGGCTTGCTACACCTAGCTCCTCAGATAACCATTTAGCCAAGATTATGCTTAATTAATTTTCGGTTAGAATCCAATTGTAGCTAACACTACAAGATCAAGCACACTTGACTCAAGTTTATATCAGGCTTTAATATATTGGTATCTGTTGGTAACTACTGAACAAGAAATACTATAGATATTAACTATATGCTTACTAATGTGGGTGTCAGACAGTGATTACTGTCGACACATTATATCTATATGTTGATTACACAAGCCCTTTAGAGCTTATTTGAGCATACTTTGTAACATTTAATGCTGCCAAATGCAGTTTAACAGAGTGAATTCCTGTTATGTGTGTGACTTTTAGTGATAGGGTATCTATTTAGAAATCGGCTGACTGGGTTCAATCCTAGCAGTACGCAGGCAGGAGGACGCCTTTGAGCGCATAGTCTGTGAGATTTGTGTGATTGTATTGATCCCTGTAATCACTATAGCTCATTCTGCTCTTATTTATGTTCAAACACACCGCCCTCTAGGATACATAGTCCTTTTTAAATGTTTTTATTTACTTGTTGGATCAGTTATACATGATTATAGATAAGTGGATGGTGATTTCCCACTTATACCTATCTGATCCAATTATAGATATAATTGTTTGTCTTCGCATATTTGTTAAATAAAGTGTATATTTTAACCAACTATTCTTATTACATTATCAGTGCCTAATTCAGCACTTGGCTTCAATGCCAAATCCCTTAACCTCTCTAACCTATTGATGATGACTTCATCGGATGGAAGATTTCTTCAGCGCCACTTGGAGGATTAACTTCTTCCGCTCCGGATGTCCACTTCAGTTCCATCGCTGCTCGGCTGAGTGAAGACGACTCAAGGTAGGAGGATCTTCAGGGGATTAGTGTTAGGTTTTTGTAAGGGGGGTTTGGGTTAGATTAGGGGTATGTGGGTGGTGGGTTTTAATGTTGGGGGGGGGTTGTATTTTTCTTTTACAGGCAAAAGAGCTGAACTTTTTGGGGCATGCCCCCACAAATGGCCCTTTTAAGGGCTGGTAAGGTAAAAGAGCTTTGAACTTTATTTAATTTAGAATAGGGTAGGGCATTTTTTTATTTTGGGGGGTTTGTTATTTTATTAGGGGGCTTAGATTAGGTGTAAGTAGCTTAAAATTGTTGTAATATTTTTAAAATGTTTGTAACTTATTTTTTATTTTTTGTAACTTAGCTTTTTTATTTTTTGTACTTTAGTTAGTTTATGTAATTGTATTTAATTGTAGTTATTTGTAGGTAGTTTATTTAATTAATTTAATGATAGTGTAGTATTAGGTTTAATTGTAACTTAGGTTAGGATTTATTTTACAGGTAATTTTGTATTTCTTTTAGCTAGGTAGTTGTTAAATAGTTAATAACTATTTAATAACTCTTCTAACTAGCTAAAATAAATACAAAGTTACCTGTAAAATAAATATAAATCCTAAGATAGCTACAATATAATTATTATTTATATTGTAGCTATATTAGGGTTTATTTTACAGGTAAGTATTTAGTTTTAAATAGGAATAATTTATTAAAGTATAGTGTAGTGTTAGGTGTAATTGTAACTTAGGTTAGGATTTATTTTACAGGTAAATTTCAGTTTATTTTAGCTAGGTAAGCTATTAAATAGTTAATAACTATTTAATAGCTATTGTACCTAGTTAAAATAAATTGAAAGTTGCATGTAAAATAAAAATAAATCCTAAGATAGCTACAATATAATTATTATTTATATTGTAGCTATATTAGGGTTTATTTTAAAGGTAAGTATTTAGTTTTAAATAGGATTAATTTAGTTAATAATAAAAATATTATTTAGATTTATTTAATTAATATTTAAGTTAGGGGGGCGTTAGGGTTAGTGTTAGACTTAGGTTTAGGGGTTAATAATTTTATTACAGTGGCGGCGGCGTAGTGGGGGGCAGGATAGGGGTTAATAAATTTATTATAGGTGGCGACGGTGTAGGGGGGGGCAGATTAGGGGTTAATAAATTTATTATAGGTGGCGACGGTGTAGGGGGGGCAGGATAGGGGTTAATAAATTTAATATAGGTTGCGGCGGGTTCAGGGAGCGGCGGTTTAGGGGTTAATACATTTATTATAGTTGCGGTGGGCTCCAGGAGCGGCAGTTTAGGGGTTAATATGTATAGAGTAGCTTGCGGTGGGCTCCGGGAGCGGCGGTTTAGGGGGTAATAACTTTATTTAGTTGCGGCGGTGTAGGGGGGGCAGATTAGTGGTGTTTAGACTCGGGGTACATGTTAGGGTGTTAAGTGCAGACAGCTCCCATAGAAATCAATGGGATGTCTGTCAGCAGCGAACTTGTACTTTCGCTATGGTCAGACTCCCATTGATTCCTATGGGATCCGCCGCCTCCAGGGCGGCGGTTTGAAAACCAGGTGCGCTGGGCCGGAAAAGTGCCGAGTGTACCTGCTACTTTTTTGATAACTAGCAAAAGTAGTCAGATTGTGCCGGACTTGTGTGCGGAACATCTGGAGTGACGTAAGAATCGATCTGTGTCGGACTGAGTCCGGAAGATCGAAGTTTACGTCACAAAATTCTACTTTTGCCGGTCTCGAGCCTTTGATAACTAAGGCGAATCAGCCTCGCCACAAATACGCTGCGGAATTCCAGCGTATTCGAGGTTGACGGCTTGATAACTAGGCCCCAATGTGTTCTATAAAGGTGACATTGTGATGATATAATGTGTTCTATAAAGATGACATTGTGATAATTTAATGTGTTCTATAAAGGTGACATTGTGATAATATAATATGTTCTATAAAGATGACATTGTGATAATTTAATGTGTTCTATAAAGGTGACATTGTGATAATTTAATGTGTTCTATAAAGGTGACATTGTGATGATATAATGTGTTCTATAAAGGTGACATTGTGATAATTTAATGTGTTCTATAAAGGTGACATTGTGATGATATAATATGTTCTATAAAGATGAGATTGTGATAATTTAATGTGTTCTATAAAGGTGACATTGTGATAATTTAATGTGTTCTATAAAGGTGACATTGTGATGATATAATGTGTTCTATAAAGGTGATATTGTGATAATTTAATGTGTTCTATAAAGGTGACATTGTGATGATATAATATGTTCTATAAAGATGAGATTGTGATAATTTAATGTGTTCTATAAAGGTGACATTGTGATAATTTAATGTGTTCTATAAAGGTGACATTGTGATGATATAATGTGTTCTATAAAGATGACTTTGTGATAATTTAATGTGTTCTATAAAGGTGACATTGTGATAATTTAATGTGTTCTATAAAGGTGACATTGTGATGATATAATGTGTTCTATAAAGGTGACATTGTGATAATTTAATGTGTTCTATAAAGGTGACATTGTGATGATATAATGTGTTCTATAAAGATGACTTTGTGATAATTTAATGTGTTCTATAAAGGTGACGTGATGATATAATGAGGCATATGTATCAAAGACCGCTGCTCCATAACCTGTCCGCCTGCTCTGAGCAGGCGGACAGACATCGCAACAATACAACCCGATCAAGTACGATTGGGTTGATTGACACCCCCCTGCTGGCGGCCTATTGGCCGCGAGTCTGCAGGGGCGGCGTTGCACCAGCAACTCTTGTGAGCTGCTGGTGCAATGATGAATATGGTGAGTGTATTCCGTATTCAGCGGTCTGGTGGACCTGATCCGTACTGGCGGATCAGGTCCGCCAGACTTTCATTACTAGAGGCCAATATGTGTTCAATAAAGGTGATGATATAATGGGCTCTATTTAACAAGCTCCATATGGAGCTTGATGCCCCGTGTTTCTGGCGAATCTTCAGACTCGCCAGAAACAGCAGTTATGAAGCAGCGGTCACAAAGACCACTGCTCCATAACCTGTTCGCCTGCTCTGAGCAGATGGACAGACATCGCCACAATACAACCCAATCGAGTACAATCGGGTTGATTGACACCTCCCTGCTGGCAGCCCATTGGCCGCGAGTCTGCAGGGGGCATCGTTGCACCAGCAGCTCTTGTGAGCTGCTGGTGCAATGCTAAATTCGGTGAGCGTATTGCTCGCTGTATTCAGCGAGGTCTGGCGGACCTGATCCGCAGTGATAAATATGCCCCAATTTGTGTTCTATAAAGGTGACATTGTGATAATATAATATGTTCAATAAAGGTGACGTGATGATATAATGGCCTCTAGTTATCAAGCCGTCAACCTCAAATACACTGGAATTCCGCAGCATATTTGTGGCGAGGCTGATTTGCCTTAGTTATCAAGCCCTTTACACCGGCAAAAGTAGAATTTTGTGACGTAAGTTTCGATCCGCCGGACTCAGTCCGACACAGATCGATTCTTACCTCACTACAGATGTTCCGCACACAAGTCTGGCACAATCTGACTACTTTTGCTAGTTATCAAAAAAGTAGCAGGTACACTCGGCACTTTTCCGGCCCAGCGCACCTGGTTTTCAAACCGCCGCCCTGGAGGCGGCAGATCCCATATGAATCAATGGGAGTCTGACCATAGCGAAAGTTCATGTTCGCTGCTGCCCGACATCCCATTGATTCCTATGGGAGTTGTCTATACCTAACACCCTAACATGTACCCCGAGTCTAAACACCCCTAATCTGCCCCCCCTACACCGCCGCAACTAAATACATTTATTACCCCCTAAACCACCGCTCCCGGAGCCCACCGCAAGCTACATTATACATATTAACCCCTAATCTGTCCCCCCCCTACACCGCCGCAACTAAATAAAGTTATTAACACCTAAACCGCCGCTCCCGAACACCGCCACAACTATAAAAAAATGTATTTACCCCTAAACCGCCGCTCCCGGACCCCACCGCCACCTATGATACATTTATTAACCCCTAATCAGCCCCCCCTACACCGTTGCCACCTATAATACATTTATTAACCCCTATCCTGCCCCCCCTACACCGCCGCCACTATAATAAAATTATTAACCCCTAAACCTAAGTCTAACCCAAACCCTAACACCCCCCTAACTTAAATATTAATTAAATACATCTAAATAAATTTAACTCTTATTAAATTAATTATTCCTATTTAAAACTAAATACTTACCTGTAAAATAAACCCTAAGATAGCTACAATGTAATTAATAATTACATTGTAGCTATTATAGGATTTATATTTATTTTACAGGTAACTTTGTATTTATTTTAGCTAGTTAGAATAGTTATTAAATAGTTAATAACTATTTAATAACTATCTAGCTAAAAGAAATACAAAATTACCTGTAAAAGAAATCCTAACCTAAGTTACAATTAAACCTAACACTACACTATCATTAAATTAATTAAATAAATTACCTTCAAATAACTATAATTAAATCCAATAAAATAACTAACTAAAGTACAAAAAATTAAAAAAGCTGTTACAAAAAATAAAAAAAATAAGTTACAAACATTTCAAAAATATTACAAAAAATTTAAGATACTTACACCTAATCTATGCCCCCTAATAAAATAACAAAGCCCCCCAAAATAAAAAAATGCCCTACCCTATTCTACATTAAAAAGTTACCAGCTCTTTTACCTTACCAGCCCTTAAAAGGGCCTTTTGCGGGGCATGCCCCAAAGAAAACAGCTCTTTTGCCTGTAAAATAAAAATACAACCCCCCCAACATTAAAACCCACCACCCACATACCCCTAATCTAACCCAAACACCCCTTAAATAAACCTAACACTACCCCCCTGAAGATCATCCTACCTTTAGCCGTCTTCAGCCAGCCGACCACCGATGGAACCGAAGAGGAGATCCGGAGCAGCAGAAGTCATCATCCAAGGGGCGCTGAAGAAGTCTTCCATCCGACTGAAGTCATCATACAGGCGGCGTCTTCAATCTTCATCCATCCGGAGCAGAGCGGAGCCATCTTCAGAGGAGCCTACGCGGAGCCATCTTCATCCACCGACGACTGAACGATGAATGACGGTTCCTTTAAGTGACGTCATCCAAGATGGCGTCCCTTGAATTCCGGTTGGCTGATAGGATTCTATCAGCCAATCGGAATTAAGGTAGAAAAATCTGATTGGCTGATTGAATCAGCCAATCAGATTCAAGTTCAATCTGATTGACTGAACCAATCAGCCAATCGGATTGAACTTGAATCTGATTGGCTGATTCAATCAGCCAATCAGATTTTTCTACCTTAATTCCGATTGGCTGATAGAATCCTATCAGCCAATTGGAATTCGAGTGACCCCATCTTGGATGACGTCACTTAAAGGTACCGTCATTCGTTGTTAGTCGTCGGGAAGAAGAGGATGGATCCGCGTAGGCTCCTCTGAAGATGGCTCCGCTCCGCTCCGGATGGATGAAGATTGAAGACGCCGCCTGGATGAAGACTTCTATCGGATGGAAGACTTCTTCAGCGCCGCCTGGATGATGACTTCTGCCGCTCCGGATCTCCTCTTCGGTTCCATCGGTGGTCGGCTGGCTTAAAGGATGATCTTCAGGGGGGTAGTGTTAGGTTTATTTAAGGGGGGTTTGGGTTAGATTAGGGGTATGTGGGTGGTGGGTTTTAATGTTGGGGGGGGTGTTGTATTTTTATTTTACAGGCAAAAGAGCTGTTTTATTTGGGGCATGCCCCGCAAAAGGCCCTTTTAAGAGCTGGTAAGGCAAAAGAGCTGTTTACTTTTTAATGTAGAATAGGGTAGGGAATTTTTTTTTATTTTGGGGGGCTTTGTTATTTTATTAGGGGGCTTAGATTAGGTGTAAGTAGCTTAAAATTGTTGTAATATTTGTTAAATGTTTGTAACTTATTTTTTTTATTTTTTGTAACTTAGCTTTTTTTATTTTTTGTACTTTAGTTAGTTTATTTAATTGTATTTAATTGTAGTTATTTGTAGCTAATTAATTTAATTAATTTAATGATAGTGTAGTGTTAGGTTTAATTGTAAATTAGGTTAGGATTTATTTTACAGGTAATTTTGTATTTCTTTTAGCTAGGTAGTTATTAAATAGTTAATAACTATTTAATAACTATTCTAACTAGCTAAAATAAATACAAAGTTACCTGTAAAATTAATATAAATCCTAAAATAGCTACAATGTAATTATTAATTACATTGTAGCTATCTTAGGGTTTATTTTACAGGTAAGTATTTAGTTTTAAATAGGAATAATTTATTAAAGTATAGTGTAGTGTTAGGTGTAATTGTAACTTAGGTTAGTTTTTATTTTACAGGTAAATTTCTCTTTATTTTAGCTAGGTAGCTATTAAATAGTTAATAACTATTTAATAGCTATTGTACCTAGTTAAAATAAAGTTGCCTGTAAAATAAAAATAAATCCTAAGATAGCTACAATGTAATTATTATTTATATTGTAGCTATATTAGAGTTTATTTTAAAGGTAAGTATTTAGTTTTAAATAGGATTAATTTAGTTAATAAGAGAAATATTAGTTAGTTTTATTTAATTAATATTTAAGTTAGGGGGGTGTTAGGGTTAGTGTTAGACTTAGGTTTAGGGGTTAATAATTTTATTAGAGTTGTGGCGGTGTAGGGGGGCAGGATAGGGGTTAATAATTTTATTACAGTGGCGGCGGTGTAGGGGGGGGCAGGATAGGGGTTAATAAATTTATTATAGGTCCGGGAGTGGCGGTTTAGGGGTTAAACTATTTATTTAGTTGCAGCGAGGTCCGGGATCCGCAGGATAGGGGTTAATAAATTTATTATAGTGGCGGCGGTGTAGGGGGGCAGGATAGGGGTTAATAGGTATAATGCAGGTGGTGGCGGGGTCCGGGAGCGGCAGTTTAGGGGTTAATACATATATTATAGTTGCGGCGGGGACCGGGAGCGGCAGTTTAGGGGTTAACATATTTATTATAGTTGCGGCGGGGACCGGGAGCGGCGGTTTAGGGGTTAATCAGTTTATTATAGTTGCGGTGGGGTCCAGGAGCAGCGGTTTAGGGGGTAATAACTTTATTTAGTTCAGGAGGTGTAGGGGGGCAGATTAGGGGTGTTTAGACTCGGGGTACATGTTAGGGTGTTAGCTGTAGACAGCTCTTATAGGAATGAATGGGATGTCTTGCAGCAGCGAACATGAGCTTTCGCTATGGTCAGACTCCCATTGATTCCTATGGGATCCGCCGCCTCCAGGGCGGCGGTTTGAAAACCAGGTATGCTGGGCCGGAAAAGTGCCGAGCGTACCTGCTAGTTTTTTGATAACTAGCAAAAGTAGTCAGATTGTGCCGCACTTGTGTGCGGAACATCTGTAGTGACGTAAGAATCGATCTGTGTCAGACTGAGTCCGGCAGATCGAAGTTTACGTCACAAAATTCTACTTTTGCCGGTATCTAGGGCTTGATAACTAAGGCGAATCAGCCTCGCCACAAATACGCTGCGGAATTCCAGCGTATCTGAGGTAGACACGTTGATAACTAGAAATAATGTGTTCTATAAAGGTGACATTGTGATGATATAAAGGGGCCTATCTATCATGCTACGAATGGAGCTTGATGCCCCGTGTTTCTGGCGAACCTGCAGACTCGCCAGAAACAGCAGTTATGAAGCAGCGGTCACAAAGACTGCTGCTCCATATCCCTGTCCATCTGCTCTGAGAAGGCGGACAGACATCGCCGGAATTCAACCCGATCGAGTACGATCGGGTTGATTGACACCTCCCTGCTGGCGGCCAATGGCCTCTTGTGAGCTGCTGGTGCAATGCTGAATATGGAGAGCGTATTGCTCTCCGCATTCAGCGAGGTCTTGCGGACCTGATCCGCACTGTCGGATCAGGTCCACAAGACCTTTGTTAAATAGAGGCCAATGTGTTCTATAAAGGTGAAATTGCTATGATGTGTGCTCTATAAAGGTGAAGACTCGGCAGAAAGACCGCTGCTCCATAACCCTGTCCGCCTGCTCTGATGAGGCGGACAGGAATCGCCAGAAATCAACCCGATCGAGTACGATCGGGTTGACTGACACCTTCCTGCTGGCGGCCAATGGCCTCTTGTGAGCTGCTGGTGCAATGTTAAATGCGGAGAGCGTATTGCTCTCCGCATTCAGCAAGGTCTTGCGGACCTGATCCGCACTGTCCGCAAGACCTTTAAATAATAGGCCCCAATGTGTTTTATAAAGATGACATTGTGGTGATATAATGGGGCATATTTATCAAGCTCCGAATGGAGCTTGATGCCCCGTGTTTCTGGCGAGCCTTCAGACTCGCCAGAAACAGCAGTTATGAAGCAGCGGTCACAAAGACCGCTTCTCCATAACCTGTCCGCCTGCTCTGAGCAGATGGACAGACATTGCCGGAAATCAACCCGATCGAGTACGATTTGGGTTGATTGACACCCCCTGCTGGCGGCCGATTGGCCTCGAGTCTGCAGGGGGCGGCGTTGCACCAGCAGCTCTTGTGAGCTGCTGGTGCAATGCTGAATACGGCGAGCGTATTGCTTGCCGTATTCAGCGAGGTCTGTCGGACCTGATCCGCACTGTCAGATCAGGTCCGACAGAACTTGATAAATAGAGGCCAAAGTGTTTTATAAAGGCGACATTGTGATAAGATAATGTGTTCTATAAAGGTGACATTGTGATAATTTAATGTGTTCTATAAAGGTGACATTGTGATAATATCATCTGTTCTATAAAGGTGACATTGTGATGATATAATGTGTTCTATAAAGGTGGCATTGTGATAATATAATGTGTTCTATAAAGGTGACATTGTGATAATATAATGTGTTCTATAAAGGTTACATTGTGATGATATAATGTGTTCTATAAAGATGACATTGTTATGATATAATGTGTTCTATAAAGATGACATTGTGATGATATAATGTGTTCTATAAAGGTGGCATTGTGATAATATAATGTGTTCTATAATGGTGACATTGTGATAATATAATGTGTTCTATAAAGGTTACATTGTGATGATATAATGTGTTCTATAAAGGTGACATTGTGATGATATAATGTGTTCTATAAAGATGACATTGTGATGATATAATGTGTTCTATAAAGGTGACATTGTGATAATATCATCTGTTCTATAAAGGTGACATTGTGATGATATAATGTGTTCTATAAAGGTGGCATTGTGATAATATAATGTGTTCTATAATGGTGACATTGTGATAATATAATGTGTTCTATAAAGGTTACATTGTGATGATATAATGTGTTCTATAAAGGTGACATTGTGATGATATAATGTGTTCTATAAAGATGACATTGTGATGATATAATGTGTTCTATAAAGATGACATTGTGATAATATCATGTGTTCTATAAAGGTGACATTGTGATAATATCATGTGTTCTATAAAGGTGACATTGTGATGATATAATGTGTTCTATAAAGGTGGCATTGTGATAATATAATGTGTTCTATAAAGGTGACATTGTGATAATATAATGTGTTCTATAAAGGTTACATTGTGATGATATAATGTGTTCTATAAAGGTGACATTGTGATAATATCATGTGTTCTATAAAGGTGAAATTGTGATGATATAATGTGTTTTATAAAGGTGACATTGTGATAATATCATGTGTTCTATAAAGGTGAAATTGTGATGATATAATGTGTTCTATAAAGGTGACATTGTGATGATATAATGTGTTCTATAAAGGTGACATTGTGATGATATAATGTGTTCTATAAAGGTGACATTGTGATAATTTAATGTGTTCTATAAAGGTGACATTGTGATAATATCATGTGTTCTATAAAGGTGACATTGTGATAATATCATGTGTTCTATAAAGATGACATTGTGATAATATCATGTGTTCTATAAAGGTGACATTGTGATAATTTAATGTGTTCTATAAAGGTGACATCGTGATAATATAATGTGTTCTATAAAGGTTACATTGTGATGATATAATGTGTTCTATAAAGATGACATTGTGATAATATCATGTGTTCTATAAAGGTGAAATTGTGATGATATAATGTGTTCTATAAAGGTGGCATTGTGATGATATAATGTGTTCTATAAAGGTGACATTGTGATGATATAATGTGTTCTATAAAGGTGGCATTGTGATAATATCATGTGTTCTATAAAGGTGACATTGTGATGATATAATGTGTTCTATAAAGGTGAAATTGTGATGATGTGTGTTCTATAAAGATGACATTTTGATGATATAATGTGTTCTATAAAGGTGACATTGTGATGATATAATGTGTTCTATAAAGGTGATATTGTGATGATATAATGTGTTCTATAAAGGTGACATTGTGATGATGTGTGTTCTATAAAGATGACATTTTGATGATATAATGTGTTCTATAAAGGTGACATTGTGATGATATGTTTTTTATAAAGGTGACATTGTGATGATATAATGTGTTCTATAAAGGTGACATTGTGATGATATGTTTTTTATAAAGGTGACATTGTGATGATATAATGTGTTCTATAAAGGTGACATTGTGATGATATAATGTGTTCTATAAAGGTGACATTGTGATGATATAATGTGTTCTATAAAGGTGACATTGTGATGATATAATGTGTTCTATAAAGGTGACATTGTGATGATATACTTTGTTTTATAAAGGTGACATTGTGATGATATAATGTGTTTTATAAAGGTGGCATTGGGATATGTTTTCTATAATGGTGACATTGTGATGATCTAATGTGTTTTATAAAGGTGGCATTGGGATATGTTTTCTATAATGGTGACATTGTGATGGTGTGTTCTATAAAGGTGGCATTGGGATGATATGTTTTCTATATAGGTGTTATTGTGATGATGTGTGCTATAAAGGTGACATTGAGATGATGTGTTCTATAAAGGTGGCATTGTGATGATGTGTGTTCTATAAAGATGGCATTGGGATGATGTGTTCTATAAAGGTGGCATTGTGATATGTGTTCTATAAAGATGGCATTGTGTGGAGCGCAGCCACAAGATCACTGTGTCCCCAGTCACCCTTGTGTGGTTTTCAGGGGTGACTGTCAGAGAGCATTATATAATCTGTATACTAGTTACACAGCGTGCTGAATTTATTTGACACTAATGCTCCGAGGCATTTTAGTTATTTTTAAACAGACATTTTTTTATCTAAACTGTGCTTTGATCCAGTGATGTATAGAAGTGTCTGGGGGCCATAAGTGAACAAATTCTCCTCCCAGTATTTAGTTACAAACACAAGCACCCAGAGAGTTACTCATGTATACAGCAAGCAGCTCTCTCCTACTGATATTATCATGTTTAGGATATTTTTTTTATTTTTTTATTTTTGCCTAATCCCAAAAAAAATTCTGTAGATGCCTGCGGTGCAACGTTAGCACTCTTGGGACAAAAAAACCCATCCTTGCTAGATAGCATAAGTTAGTATAAATAATACATAGCTTACAAATGAATCATGTGTTTCAGAGCTGCCCAAACAACCAGCACCAGCTCCAGTTAGTAGAAAATTGCTTCTCATTGGGTAATTAAGTGAATGTATTTGTACCAAATCTGAGTAGCATATATAGTTAAAATAGAATTATAATTTCTTCTTATTTTGTTACATTTTTATGTAATGTGGCCTTGACCAATGCAACCATTAGTGACTCTCCATATACAAAGGTTTGTGCACTCTCGGTTTATTTCACACTAGATTCCCACACATGTAATAGAAGTTTCACCATAACAAGAGCTTTATTTGTATATGTAAAATGCTGGCAAATATAATGTAGTGGTGAATTTAGGCTTCGTGCTGTCCAGGGCACTGGAAATTCCGCTGAACACTCCCCCTACCCTGACAATTTTAAATTATGTTTGACTATAATTCTCCTAACCAGAGAAGTACATATGTGTTGTGCAGCAGTCAATAAATTGTATTGGCTCTTTCTAGGAATGTTTGTTTCTAAGGGCTCGATGGTCATAAACTCCATGCCATGCAGAGAAATAACACAAAATCTTGGATATTTTTTTTAACATATTTTAATATTGCTCTGTTTATTCCAAGGAAGTTGTTTGTGACACTATGTCACAATTTAAGGCTAGAGGAAAGGAGATTTAATCTCCAGCAACATAAATGTTTTTTTTCACTGTAAGAGCACTCAAATTGTGCAACTTATTACCTAAGGAGTTAGTGAATGCCAATACCTTAGATAAAATTTAAACATTGTTTAGATACATTTCTGGCTAGAAACATACGGCTAGATTTAGAGTTTTGCGGCCAAAGGGGTGCGTTAGCTACGCATGGTTTTCCCCCCCGCACCTTTTAAACAACGCTGGTATTTAGAGTTCTCTGAAGGGCTGCGTTAGGCTCCAAAAAGGAGCGTACAGGCATATTTACCGCCACTTCAACTCTAAATACCAGCAGTGCTTACGGACACGGCCAGCTTCAAAAACCTGCTCGTGCACGATTCCCCCATAGGAAACAATGGGGCAGTTTGAGCTGAAAAAACACCTGCAAAAAAGCAGCGTTCAGCTCCTAACGCAGCCCCATTGTTTCCTATGGGGAAACACTTCCTATGTCTGCACCTAACACCCTAACGTGTACCCCAAGTCTAAACACCCCTAACCTTACACTTATTAACCCCTAATCTGCTGCCCCGCTATCGCTGACCCCTGCATTACACTTTTAACCCCTAATCTGCCGCTCCGGACACCGCCGCAACCTACATTATCCCTATGTACCCCTAATCAGCTGCCCCTAACATCGCCGACCCCTATATTATATTTATTACCCCCTAATCTGCCCCCCCAACGTCGCCGCTACCTACCTACACTCATTAACCCCTAATCTGCCGACCGGACCTCACCGCTACTATAATAAATGTATTAACCCCTAAAGCTAAGTCTAACCCTAACCCTAACACCCCTAAGTTAAATATAATTTAAATCTAACAAAATAAAATAAATCTTATTAAATAAATTAATCCTATTTAAAGCTAAATACTTACCTGTAAAATAAACCCTAATATAGCTACAATATAATTAATAATTACATTGTAGCTATTTTAGGATTTATATTTATTTTACAGGCAACATTGTATTTATTTTAACCAGGTACAATAGCTATTAAATAGTTAATAACTATTTAATAGCTACCTAGTTAAAATAATTTCAAAATTACCTGTAAAATAAATCCTAACCTAAGTTACAATTAAACCTAACACTACACTATCAATAAATTAATTAAATAAACTACATACAATTATCTACAATTAAATAAACTATACTAAATTACAAAAAAAAACAAACACTAAATTACAAAAAAAAAAAAAGATTACAAGAATTTTAAACTAATTACACCTACTCTAAGCCCCCTAAAAAAATAACAAAGCTCCCCAAAATAAAAAAATGCCCTACCCTATTCTAAAATAAAAAGTTTACAGCTCTTTTACCTTACCAGCCCTTAAAAGGGCCTTTTGCGGGGCATGCCCCAAAGAATTCAGCTCTTTTGCCTGTAAAAAAAACACATACAATACCCCCCCAACATTACAACCCACCACCCACATACCCCTAATCTAACCCAAACCCCCCTTAAAAAAACCTAACACTAAGCCCCTGAAGATCTTCCTACCTTATCTTCACCACGCCGGGTATCACCGATCCGTCCAGAAGAGGCTCCGAAGTCTTCCTCCTATCCGGCAAGAAGAGAACATCCGGCATCTTCTATCTTCATCCATCCGACGAGGAGCGGCCTAACACCTGCAATAAAGCAGCGTAAAGTTCTGTTATGCAGCCCCATTGATTCCTATGGGGAGACTAAATTTATGTTTACACCGAACACCCTAACATGAACCCCGAGTCTAAACACCCCTAATCTTACACTTACTAACCCCTAATCTGCCTCCCCCGACATCGCCGACACCTATATTATACTTATTAACAACTAATCTGCTGCCCCCAACATCGCCAACACCTACATTATACTTATTAACCCCAAATCTGCTGCCCCCAACATCGCCACCACCTACATTATATTTATTTTTGCCTAATCTCCTGCCCTCAATGTCGCTGCAACCTACCTAGACTTATTAACCCCTAATCTGCCGCCCCCAACGTAGCCGCCACTATAATAAGCATATTAACCTCTAAACCGCCGTACTCACACATCGCAAACACTAGTTAAATATTATTAACCCCTAATCTGCCGCCCCTAACATCGCTGCCACCTACCTACATTTTTTAACCCCTAATCTGCCGCCCCCAACGTCGCCGCCACTATACTAAAGTTATAAACCTCTAAACATAAGTCTGACCCTAACCCTAACACCCCCTAACTTAAATATAATTAAAAGAAATCTAAATAAAATTCCTATCATTACCTAAATAATTCCTATTTAAAACTTAATACTTACCTATAAAATAAACCCTAAGCTAGCTACAATATAACTAATAATTACATTGTATCTAGCTTAGGGTTTATTTTTATTTTACAGGCATGTTTGTATTTATTTTAGCTAGGTAGAATAGTTAGTAAATAGTTATTAACTATTTACTAACTACCTAGCTAAAATAAATACAAATTTACCTGTAAAATAAAACCTAACCTGAGAAACACTAACACCTAACCTTACACTACAATTAAATAAATTACCTAAATTAAATACAATTACCTAAATCACAAAAAAACACAAAATTGCACAAAATAAAAAATAAATTATGAGATATTTAAACTAATTACACCTAATCTAAGAGCCCTATCAAAATAAAAAAAAACCTAGCCTAAACTAAACTACCAATAGCCCTTAAAAGGGCCTTTTGCGGGGCATTGCCCCAAAGAAATCTGCTCTTTTACCTGTATAAAAATACAAACACCCCCCAACAGTAAAACCCACCACCCACACAGCCAACCCCCCAAATAAAATCCTAACTAAAAAAAACTAAGCTCCCCATTGCCATGAAAAGGGCATTTGGATGGGTATTGCCCTTAAAGGGGCATTTAGCTCTTTTTCAATTGCCCAAACCCTAATCTAAAACTAAAACCCACCCAATAAACCCTTAAAAAAGCCTAACACTTACTCCTGAAGATCCACTTACAGTTTTGAAGACCCGACATTCATCCTTAAGAAGTGGCAGAAGTTCTCATGGAAGCAGCAAGAAAGTCCTTAACAAAGCCAGGAGAAGTCTTCATCCAAGCAGAAGTGGTCCTCCAGGCGGGCAGAAGTCTTCATCCAGATGGCATCTTCTATCTTCATCCATCCGGAGCGGAGCAGGTCCATCTTCAATACATCCGGCGAGGAGCATCCTCTTCAATCGAAGTCTTCTTCCTGAATGAAGGTTCCTTTAAATGATGTCATCCAAGATGGTGTCCCTTGAATTCCGATTAGCTGATAGAATTCTATCAGCCAATCGGAATTAAAGGTGAAAAAATCATATGAAGATGGACCCGCTCCGCTCCGGATGGATAAAGATAGAAGATGCCGTCTGGATGAAGACTTCTGCCCGTCTGGAGGACCACTTCTGCCGGCTTGGATGAAGACTTCTTCCGGCTTCGTTGAGGACTTCTTGCCACTTGGATGAAGACTTCTCCCGACTTCGTTGAGGATGGATGTCCTGTCTTCAAAACTGTAAGTGTATCTTCAGGGGTTAGTGTTAGGTTTTTTTAAGGGTTTATTGGGTGGGTTTTATTTTTAGGTTTGGGTTTGGGCAGAAAAAGAGCTAAATGCCCTTTTAAAGGGACACTATACCCAAACATT
Organism: Bombina bombina; assembly: GCF_027579735.1. Lineage (NCBI taxonomy): Eukaryota > Metazoa > Chordata > Amphibia > Anura > Bombinatoridae > Bombina > Bombina bombina. The sequence goes on from NW_026512292.1 coordinate 97,494, forward strand.
TTCTTTCATGATTAAGGTAGAGAATATAATTTTAAACAACATTCCAATGTACTTCTATTACCTAATTTGCTTTATTCTTTAGATATACTTTAAAGAAGAAATAGCAATGCACACAGTGAACCAATCACAGGAGGCATCTATGTGCAGCTACCAATCAGCAGCTACTAAGCATATCTAGATATGCTTTTTGGCAAAGAATATCAAGAGAATGAAGCAAAATAGATAATAGAAGTAAATTAGAAAGTTGTTTATAATTGTATGCTCTTTCTAAATCATGAAAGAAAAAGCAATGCCCATCAAAATGCCCTTTTCAGGGCAATGAGGAGCATAGGTTTTTTTAGTTGGGATTTTATTTGGGGGGTTGGTTGTGTGGGTCGTGGGTTTTTTTTTGTTTTTTTTGTTTTTTTTAAACACTTTATTGAGGATGAAGCAATACAACAGGTGTCACAACGCAGGTGACTAAAAGATGTACATATATGCAAACATTATATTGTTGTAATGACATAATAGATATAGCTGTTGATGAGAATGTAGATCATATAAATCAAGCATATCAAGCATGAGATAAAATATCTACCGCATAAACCTCATTTTTAACTATGTTGAATAAGAATATAAACCTCATTTTTAAATTGTGTGAACAGACTGAAAACACAGGGGCCAACTAGTACTTCAGTACTATCAATGAACTCAACTTTCTAGGGACTTCATAAATTCAGTTTAGGAATCATCTCCTATAAGGATTTCAATTTTCACCTAGAGGATGATGAGAAAAGCAGATATTGAACAGATGAACAAAGAAAAATCAGAATAAAACACTAAAGACCAACTATGCAGTTCAGACAATATAGTAGGTGACTTATAGGTTTGAACCGAGTGTATCAGTATTAATCAGGTGAGGTTTTAAATACTTTACCAGGTATGGTGAACCGTAGGATCACCAAGAGGAGAAGTGTATCTAAATACGAAACTGACTTCTCCAGTCCCCGTAAAAGGGGATTAGCTTAATAAATAAGCTCCAAAAGGGGGGGGGGGGGAGCCTAGTAGTATAGAAACATACTAGAAGAGAGAAAATTAACAACTAACCTAATTAAGTAGGCTGGTGAGAGCTTAGGCAGTCTATCTGGTAGGAAGAGATTTATAAGTATATTGACCCTGTCTTTACACTCATAGCTACAGTCATGTTCTTTAATAATGACTATCCAGGGAGTAGCTCAGGCAAACAGTTGTGAAACTAGGCCATAGATGTTGCCTAATACCATATAGGATAAACGTCTTTTTCCAAGCCCTAAGTGAGAAAACATAAGGCCTGTGAAGGTCTGATACTAGGGTTATCTGCAAATATGGAGTAATATATACAACTGTTGTCCTGAAGGAGCTGCATAATGTTAAAGGGGGGAATGTGGGGTACACAGCAAATCACATGGAATATTCAATATCAACATTAAACTGCACAGTGTTAAACACTACAATCTAAGACATAGTAATGAATCTAAGTATAACACTTTTCACCTAGAAATAAACAAGCCTGCAGGGAAGTAAGCAGGATATGTATTAAAACAACACAGATTTGTGTCCAATAACGGGTAGCCATAAGTCTAAGGTAGAGAGTATGCTATGACTTACAGTCGCTAATAGTGCAATAATATATGTAGTTAAGGATACTAAAACTATCATTGTGATCCACAGTACTAAACTATCTGTATAGGCTTTAGATGACCTCGGTACAGCATAGGACAATGAGTATACAGTATGATACTGCAAAATGTGTTACAAATAATAAACAAATAGGAGTATATATGGAACCGAGGTTATAGGTAGGTGACCATCCATCAAGAAACTACGGCTAACAGACTGTAAATAGGTCACTGGAAACTGTGAATAGGTCACTACAAACCAGAAATAAGGCGCTAAAAACCATCTTGTAAATTATAGCTCTGACTTAGGGGCATGGGCCCTATACCCCAGGGTCAAGAGCAAAAGTTCCCCTATCTTGCTCCTAATATGTTATGTAATGTGGTGAGTATAGGAATATGGACAGTATATAAAAAACAAGAGTTTAAGGGTCATATGTGTTAGTTATAGCATTACAGTATACTAAATTAGGAAGGGGTTATAATAATAAACTAATGTGGATCAGAATTATACCCTGGATACTTTCTCATTCAGTATGTCGGCATAAATGCAGACAGAACCAGAGTGGCCTGTTATAAATGGTCTTAATCAAGGCCAGTACCCTTCAGGATAAACCTGAGGCCAAACTCAAAAAATAAATTTCCTGTAGAACTATGGCTTAATAGACATATCTGTAACTGGCGAGCCAAGCATAGGTAGTTCAGTTGAGGCCTGTAAGAGTCTAAGAAGAAAGCGGTACTATAGGTATGGCTGGAGTCCAGAGAACAGTATACGCAGTTAGAGCAACAAATTAATTAGAAGTAAATATTCACTATTATTGGACATTACTGTGGTTAAATATGATTACATTAAATGCTGAACAACCTAGGTACATAAAAATAGTGTAGACATTACTGTGGCTGACTAGCAGCCCAATCAATATAGAACAACCTAGGTACATAAGAATAGTATAAGTCCTATAACTAAGTGGAGAAGTAATAAAACATACTTCCTCCATCAATATGGCGTCATACAGTATACATGTTAAAGTAACCCGGTTTGACTATGATAGTAAAAGGACAGCGAATACTGTCTTATATCTAAAATACATGGATCGTAGGAAGTATACTAGAATGATACTAACTTGTACCCTTTAACATAACAATGATTCTTAGCTAGGGAGCATGTTGTGTCCCATAGTCAAGAGCATCATGATAGTATACCCAGTCTCTTGAAGCACACATGAAATATCTTTATAAATCAAAAATGTATATAGAGATAAGCCAATAATAACCTAACAAACTGTAAAACTATTGAGCATAACATTAACTGTATTTGTAAAGGAATGTCTCATAAACATGCGTGTGGGAGACTATGCCCCTATGTTATAAATTGCGCAGAAAGATAAAGTCATCAAACTCTTTAACAGCAGTCCACGTTTGGCCTCTGTCAGGGGGCCTATCCCACACCAACTGACCTCAATGTCCAGACATCTGGATGCTGGTAGTCTTTTACGGCCATAGAGACATTTCTGTGTCAGGGGAGCAGCGTATTCTGAGTACTGAGGGCTTGCTAGCTCCACTGACCAGTCTTACCGCTACTTTAGCCCACTCCGACTTCACATCTAAGCCTGATGAAAGGTTGTGCTCTGCCACTCCATTGCGGTGCGGTCACAGCTAGGAAAACTGTAAGTCCTGTTGTTTCTTTAATCGGGTCACCATCTGGGCCATGGAATCCTAGAGCGTTGCGTAAAATACCCTCAGGGAGGGACTGGGAATTCGCGGCTGACTTGTGTGTAATAAGGAGCTGTGTTGGTCTCGCATGCGTCTGGGGAGCCTCTCTAAGACTTCCAGGGTTCAAAAGATAAGACACCTCTACGGGCCTGCGATAGGGATGCTTGTACCTTCCCAGGTTAGGTCCATTAACACGAGGTTTAGGTGAGTGCTTGTCTGGAACTAGCGTCGGCTTAGGCGATATGTCGCCGTGTGCAGTGAGGGTTCCGCTGTGCTTTATCGCCTCTGCATCAAAATCTGCTGGGGCAGAGGACCTGCCATAAATAATAAATTCGGTATCCGCTGCTTGATATTCTGATGGTGGCGCAAAAGCAGAGATCAAAAGCATGATATCCTTCTTCATGGCCTGAAAGTGCCCCTCTATGAGAAACCGAATGTGCTGCTCCCATGAGTTTATAGCCTCCATAACAGCCGTGTTAGGCATCTCCTGAGGAGACCACATGGCGTAGTTTAGGGAGATAGCTCGGACTTATGTTCATAGATTAATCCCTTTTTAGCGTTCTCAGGAGTTCAGGAGACTGCACGTATTATCTGAGTTAGTAAGGAAAAGAGATAAATTATATCGTGCAATTATAGCTGGAAATGAGGAGCTTCATAAAAACACGTCTGTCTGCCATTGAAGCTGGCTCCGCCCCCGTGGGTCGTGGGTTTTACTGTTGGGGGGGTTGTTTGTATTTTTTTACTACCTACCTACCTACCTATCTATCTATCTATCTATCTATCTATCTATCTATCTATCTATCTATCTGTCTGTCTCTCTGTCTGTCTGTGTACAAAATCATCATACTGAGCAGCATGTGTATTATTACTATTGCTTTTAAATACTTTTTAACCTTTGGGGTGACAAAAAATTTTTGCACCAGTGTCCTTTGTTGAGTAGGTCCCCTATGGCATTTAGGGTTTTTAGCAGTGAAACAATATTCATCGGGACACTAAACTCTACAAGACTCATTTACATCTGTCACTAATTGGTGTTCATTACTAAAGTGAATCTAAAACATTTCACATATATTTCTTTAATATTAGCAAAGGAGGGAGAGCGCTGCTGAAAAAATGTATTATTATATGGTACAAATCTGAACAAATACAAAAGCATATACACAAAAAATTATTATAAACCAAACTTAGAAATGAATTTATAGGGGCCAACTTAACAATCTCCATATCGGCCCCAATGCCTCTGTTTCAGGCTCGCCGGAAACAGGAGTTGAGAAACAGCGGTCTTAAGACTGCTGCTCCTTAACTCGTACGCCTCCTCTGAGGCTGCAGACATCAATCTGCCAGATCGTGTACAATCGGGTTGATTGACACCCCCTGGATTGGCTGCGAATCTGCAGGGGACAGCATTGCACAAGCAGTTCACCATTCAGCGATGCGATACAGCAGATCATGTCCGCCAGACATTGATAAATCGGCCCCATAGTGTAGTGAACAATTAAAATAGCAGTCGTTATAAAAACAATATATCCATACAAATTAAAAAGCTATAAACAGCGCTCTAATATTAAAAAATAAAAAATAAACCATTTTGAAGCATAAAATTATTTTATCTTCAAAGTAAAAATACTAAATGTCAGTGAAAATATCAAGAGAAAACCCATGAAGGTTGAAAAATAAATACATCTGTATATCAGTGTATTCACACAGTGTGAGACTTAATAGTTATTGACAACAATCATAGCAACGAGTACAAAATCTCATTGGCATCTTTCTGAACCAATCCAATATATTTGTGTTTCTAAAAGAGATTTCCTGATCGTCGCCTTTTAACCAGCTCTATACTCACCATGCTTTACTGCATAAACCAATAGATTTATGGCACATTTGATTTGCATCTATCTGAACCAATCCAATATATTTGTTTCTAAAAGAGATTTCCTTATTGTCACGTTAAATATAGAAGTGCTAATACATGGTAATAAAGAATAATCTTCTATTCACCTTTTTCTTGTACATCACAGTATATATGAAATACTGTATCTGATTTCCATTAATGTTGTATATCTCAATAAGTCATTTCACTTGCCGTCACGGCACACTTTATTAGACATCTCTTTAATATAGTGAGACATTACATATTCTTATACAAACTTATATTGTGTCAATAGTGACTACTTTTGATGAAGCTATACTATTTTCTAATCCAGAGTGACTAATTTAAAATAAATATTATATATTTTTTCCAACAAGTATAAATTGTGGTAATAAACTTAAAAAAAAAAACATGATCGATCAAGGACCCCAGCCGACATGGGGACCCTGATTGACAAATGGGTTAAAAAACACAAAAGGAAAAAAGAAAAAAAGGAACGACATATACAAAATAGAAAATATAGGAGGATACTTATAGCATAAAAAAAGAGGCAAAATCAAAGTTTTCATTTAGTCTATTCGGTTGAAAAGTTTGAGAATTAAAGATCCAATAAGTTTCACGTTTATTTAGGTTCTTTTCTCGGTCTCCCCTTCTTTTGTCAATGGGCACAATAGAAATATTAAACCTTTTTTTTACCTTTTGTGAACCTGGTCAAAATTTTGAGATACATAATGTTTTAGAAAAACAATTTCAATATTATGAAGATGTTCATAAATATCCCTACATAGAAGACGTGTAGTACATCCAATGTAGTATAGATCACAGCTGTATGTTAATAAATAGGCAACATAGGTAGAGCCACAATGAATGAAATGTTTTATTTTAAATGACCTCTCATTGTGAAAAAGTAGCTGCTTTCTTAGGACAATGAATACAATATTCACAACCACCACATCTATGCCAACCTATGGGAGATTGAATAGTAAATGTGTTATAAATACTTTTGTTATTCTCTTTTTTCAGCTTTGATTTTTCCCATTTTATAAATTTCTAGGTCATATCAGAGGGAAACAATATAAATTTTAGATTTCTCCCTTACGCATTATTCGATTTATATTTGGTAGAATAGATCCTAAAATAGCGTATTTTTGTAATAACTGCAGTGTTTATTAACTGTTTGTTCTATATGTCTCTTATCTTGGCTACTGGTGGTTATCATTCTATAGGTCTTGTCTAAATTTGCTTCAGATATCAAATATCCATCCATCTTATTTATATAGAATTTCCTTACCTTAATACTCTCTTTCGCCTAGATTTGGAGTTTTGTCGGTAAAGCCGTGCGGTGCTAACGCTCCTTTTTTTTTTCAAGCGCACCCTTAAGCCAACGCTGGTATTACGAGTTTTCTGAATGGCTGTGTTAGCCTCAGAAAAGTGAGCGTTGAGCCAAATTTAGCTCCACTTCAACCCTCAATACCAGCGTTGCTTACGGTAGCGGTAAGCTGGAAAAACATGCTCGTGCACGATTTCCCCATAGGATACAATAGGGCTGTGCTGGCTGAAAAAAAACCTAAGACCTGCAAAAAAAGCAGCGTTCAGCTCCTAACGCAGCCCCATTGTTTCCTATGGGGAAACACTTTCTAAGTCTACACCTAAAACCCTAACATGAACCCCGAGTCAAAACACCCCTAACCTTACACTTATTAACCCCTAATCTGCCGCCCCCGCTATCGCTTACACCTACATTATATTAATAAACCCTAATCTGCCGCTCCGGACACCGCCGCCACCTACATTATGGCTATGAACCCCTAATCTGCTGTCCCTAACTTCGCTGACACCTATATTTATTAACCCCTAATCTGTCCCCCCCAATGTCGCCACCACCTACCTACACTTATTAACCCCTAATCTGCTGACCAGACATCGCTGCCACTATAATAAATGTATTAACCTCTAAACCGCCACAATCCCCCTTGCAAACACAATAATAAATTTTATTAACACCTAATCTGCCCTCCCTAACATCGCCGCCACCTACCTACAATTATTAACCCCTAATCTGCCGCCCCCAACGTCGCCGCTACAATAATAAAGTTATTAACCCCTAAACCTAAGTCTAACTCTAACCCTAACACCCCCCTAACTTAAATATAATATAAATAAATCTAAATAAATTTACTATAATTAAATAAATTATTCCTATTTAAAAATAAATACTTACCTATTAAATAAACCCTAATATAGCTACAATATAACTAATAGTTACATTGTAGCTATTTTAGGATTTATATTTATTTTACAGGAAACTTTCTATTTATTTTAACTAGGTACAATAGCTATTAAATAGTTAATAACTATTTAATAGCTACCTAGTTAAAATAATTACAAAATTACCTGTAAAATAAATCCTAACCTAAGTTACAAATACACCTAACACTACACAATCAATAAATTAATTAAATATACTACCTACAATTATCTAAACTAAAATACAATTCAATAAACTAAACTATAGTACAAAAAAACCCCCACTAAATTACAAAAATAAAAAAATATTACAAGAATTTTAATCTAATTACACCTAATCTAAGCCCCCTAATAAAATAAAAAAGCCCCCCAAAATAAAAAAATTCCCTACCCTATACTAAATTACAAAAGTAATCAGCTCTTTTACCAGCCCTTAAAAGGGCTTTTTGCGGGGCATTGCCCCAAAGTAATCAGCTCTTTTACCTGTAAGAAAAAATACAAGACCCCCCCAACATTACAACCCACCACCCACACAACCCTAAAACCCACCCGATCCCCCCTTAAAAAAAACTAACACTACCCCATTGAAGATCACCCTACCTTGAGCCGTGTGCGCCCAGCCGGGCACCACTGGTCATCCGATCCATCCAGATGTCTTTATCCGATGGGGCAGAAGAGGACATCCAGACCGGGAGAAGGCTTTATCCAAGCTGCATCTTCGATCTTCATCCATCCGGCGAGGAGCGGGTCCATCTTCAAGACATCCAACGCGGAGCATCCTCTTCTTTCCACGGCCAACGACTGAATGAAGGTTCCTTTAAATTACGTCATCCAAGATGGCGTCCCTCAAATTCCGATTGGCTGATAGGATTCTATCAGCCAATCAGAATTAAGGTAGGAAAAATCCGATTGGTTGATGCTATCAGCCAATCGGATTGAAGTTCAATCCGATTGGCTGATTGGATCAGCCAATAGAATGCAAGGTCAATTCTATTGGCTGATCCAATCAGATTGAACTTCAATCCGATTGGCTGATAGCATCAACCAATCAGATTTTTCCTACCTTAATTCCGATTGGCTGATAGAATCCTATCAGCCAATTGGAAATTCGAGGGACGCCATCTTGGATGACATCATTTAAAGGAACCTTCATTCAGTCGTCAGCCGTGGAAAGAAGAGGATGCTCCGCATCAGATGTCTTGAAGATGGACCCGCTCCGCACCGGATGGATGAAGATAGAAGATGCCGCTTGGATGAAGCCTTCTCCCGGTCCGGATGTCCTCTTCTGCCCCATCGGATGAAGACTTCTGGATGGATCGGATGACCAGTGGTGCCTGGCTGGGTGAACACGGCTCAAGGTAGGGTGATCTTCAATGGGGTAGTGTTAGGTTTTTTGAAGGGGGGATTGGGTGGGTTATAGAGTAGGTGTGTGTAGGTGGTGGGTTGTAATGTTGGGGGTCTTGTATTTCTTTTTACAAGTAAAAGAGCTGATTACTTTGGGGCAATGCCCCACAAAAAGCTCTTTTAAGGGCTGGTATAAGAGCTGATTACTTTTGTAATTTAGTATAGGGTAGGGAATTTTATTATTTTGGGGGGCTTTTTTATTTTGTTAGGGGGCTTAGATTAGGTGTAATTAGATTAAAATTCTTGTAATATTTTTTTTATTTTTTGTAATTTAGTGTTTGTTTTTTGTACTATAGTTTATTGAAGTTTATTGAGTTTATTGAATTGTATTTTAGTTTAGATAATTGTAGGTAGTATATTTAATTAATTTATTGATAGTGTAGTGTTAGGTGTATTTGTAACTTAGGTTAGGATTTATTTTACAGGTAATTTTGTAATTATTTTAACTAGGTAGCTATTAAATAGTTATTAACTATATAATAGCTATTGTACCTAGTTAAAATAAATACAAAGTTACCTGTAAAATAAATATAAATCCTAAAATAGCTACAATGTAACTATTAGTTATATTGTAGCTATATTAGGGTTTATTTTATAGGTAAGTATTTATTTTTAGATAGGAATAATTTATTTAATTATAGTAATTTTATTTTGTTTTATTTAAATTATATTTAAGTTAGGGGGGTGTTAGGGTTAGGGTTAGACTTAGGTTTAGGGGTTAATAACTTTATTATTGTAGCGGCGACATTGGGGCAGCAGATTAGGGGTTAATAATTGTAGGTAGGTGGCGGTGATGTTAGGGAGGGCAGATTAGGGGTTAATAAATTTATTATAGTGTTTGCGAGGCGGGAGTGCGGCGGCTTAGGGGTAATACATTTATTATAGTGGCAGCGATGTCTGGTCAGCAGATTAGGGTTTAATAAGTGTAGGTAGGTGGCAGCGACATTGGGGGGGACAGATTAGGGGTTAATAAATATTATATAGGTGTCGACGATGTTAGGGACAGCATATTAGGGGTTCATAGCTATAATGTAGGTGGCGGCGGTGTCCGGTCGGCAGATTAGGGGTTAAACAATTTTATTATAGGGTTTGCAATGTGGGGGGCATCGGTTTAGGGGTTCATAGGTAGTTAGAGGGTGTTAGTGTACTTTGTAGCACTGTAGTTAAGAGCTTTATGTTCCGGCGTTAGCCCATAAACTCTTAACTACTGAATTTTTCTGCGGTAGGTAGAGGCTGTACCGCTCACTTCTTCCAAGACTCGTAATACCGGCATTAGGAAAATCCCATTAAAAAGATAGGATATGCAATTGACGTAAAGGGATTAGCGGTAGCCTCGAGTCGCGGAAAAAAAGTGAGCAGTACACCTGTACCTGCCAGACTCGTAATACCAGCGGGCATTAAAAAGCAGCGTTAGGACCTCTTAATGCTGCTTTTTAAGGCTAATGCAGAACTCTAAATCTAGGTGTTTGTTTCTATTTAATATTTTTTGTCAATTCCTGTTGCCAACTTCAAGGATGTTTTTTCCAATTTCTTTTTGTCGAAAACCTTTTTGAAAAACCTAATTTTCAGTATTTCTGCCTGAGTGGAAATTAGACAAATTAGAGCAGTTTTTCACAATCCTAATAAATTTTCCCTTTGGTATATACGATATCCATTTTTTATCATGGCAAATGTTACAATTATAATATATTTTCTTCTCAACAGACTTGAATAATGTTTTAGTTTTAATATTTTTATCTAGAGCACAGATCTCCAAATCGAGAAATTCACATTTATGATTATCAATCCTATAATCGAATACTAGGCCTTAATTGTTATTCGGATGGTTCAGAAATACTGAAAAGGATGAATAATCACCTTTCCAAATAATGAACACATCATCTATGTATCTTTTATATATGTATAAATTCTCTAAGTAATGTTTTTTCATATACAGTAAATTACATTTTCCAATTTGCTAGAACTAGGTTTACATAACTTGGGGCAAATCGTGTCCCCATAGCAGTTCCCTGTATTTGTTTAAAATATTTTCCACCAAAACTGAAATAATTATTTTCCAGATTAAATCTAATACTGTTAATAAGAAATACTCTTTGTTTGGGTGTATTGAAATCACATATGGAGTACATATTATTTTTCTGCTAACTGTGTATAGAGATTTGATATCTGCTGTTTCAAAGAACCACGCAGGATCCCATATAACTTCTTCCAATATAATTAATAATTCTGTACTGTCTTTTAAGTAGTTGTCAGTTTTGGTACCAAGGTCTGAAGGAATAAATCCACATATAAAGATAGATTAGAAGTCAGCCCCCTATTCCTGATATAATCGGTCTGCCTGGAGGGTTTGAAATGTCTTTATGGATTTTGGGGAGGTGGTAAAAAATAGCATAACTTTCTGTATCAGATAGGAGTCTAAGGGCTTCATTCTTAAATACATTGGTATCTTAAAGTACCACTACCCCCCCTTTATCGGCTTGGCGGATAATGATACTATCGTTATTTCACAAATTGCTTACTGCTTTTCTTTGTATATACTCAGATTATAACCAGTTTTTTTTCTCTAACAGAATCAGATTGTCTCAAGTCTTGAGTAGTTAGTATATTAAAACAATCGAGGTTTCCACTTCTAGTCTGTATGGGGTTAAACTTGGAAGATGGTTTAAGATTTGTATTTAAAATGATCTCTTTTTCTGGGCTGTTCTTGTTTATAGAGATCTACAATATCAATATTACAACTCCTATTTATATCCCATACCTTTTCTGAATTATTGAAAAAAAAATTATTTTGTATTTCTATCGATACAGAGTTGTCTTATAAACGTTTGGAAATCTATTATAGTGGGCACATTGGTGGACTACAAGGTTGGAGCAAAATTAAGGCTCTTCCTTAAAAGGTTAATTTGACCTACAGTTAGGCAAATGGAGTATAAATTAAAAATTCCAAATTGTCTAAGATCCTCATTCTCTCGCTCTCTGATCATTCTTTTATATTTTCTAATATGTTCTCTTCTTCCTCCCTGCTTACCTCTGAATTTATTACTTCTTCCAGTAGGAATCTCCCTTTTTCTTTTTGGTATATTGCTTCTGTTCTATTCCGTTTTGCTTTTCCCGAATTTTCAAACCAGTTTTTTTGGATAACTTAGACTTTAGTTAGGAATTGTTGCTATATAGCCTTCTTCTCCTAAAGCAATCAGATCAATAGATGTTAAGTCTTCCAGGATGTTATAACGATTATTTTTTGCCGAATTAATATACTTTGTCAAAAATTATAGATTTTGTCCATATTGTAGATTTTGCCAAAATGCTAATGATTATTTTATTGTTCAATTCTATTAGAATGTACTCCTTTTTTAATGGGGAGAGGTTGAACATTTAGATTATAAAACATCTGTGATTGGCGGAAAAGGAAAACTCCAAAGAGATGTCTAATAGGTTGTGCCGTGACGGCAAGTCAAATGACTTATAAATTGAGATATACAATAATAATGGAACTCAGATACAGTATTTTATATATACTGAGATTTATAATATACAAGAAAAAGTGAATAGAAGATTATTCTTTATCACCATCTATTAGCACTTCTATATTTAATGTGACAATAAGGAAATCTCTTTTTAGAAACAAAAATATTGGATAGGTTCAGATAGATGCAAATCAAATTATTATTATTATTATCAGGTATTTGTAGAGCGCCAACAGATTCCGCAGCGCTGTAAACATAGTCGGTGTACAGGATAGCTTTTGTAGGGGTCAAGTGGGTAGAGGGCCCTGCCGAGAGTTTCACTGTTGTAGTCGGCTCTTATGAAGCGATCTGTAAACAACTGGGCCCATAGGCTTACAATCTAAGGGGTTCAAGGGGAAAGCAATGGCGTTAGGAAAGGTTAGTGTTGGTTGTATGCATCCCTGAATAGTAGAGTTTTTAGGGAGTGCTTAAAGCTGTTAAAACTAGGGGAGAGTCTTATGGAGCGAGGCAGGGAATTCCACAAGATGGGGGCCAGTCTGGAGAAGTCCTGTAAATGTGAATGTGAGGAAGTAAGGAGAGGAGGAGATCCTGAGCTGATCGAAGGGGACGGGAGGGAGAGTATCTATCTAGAGACAAGTTCTGAGATGTAGGGGGGAGCAGTGCAGTTGAGAGCTTTATATGTCAGGGTGAGGATTTTATGTTTAATCCTAGAGGCAAGAGGAAGCTAGTGAAGGGATTGGCAGAGAGGTGCAGCAGATGAAGAGCGATGAGTAAGGAAGATGAGCCTGGCAGAGGCATTCATAATGGATTGTAAAGGAGCTATGCGGCAGCTAAGTAGACCAGAGAGGACGGAATTGCAGTAGTTGAGGCGGGAAAGGATGAGAGAGTGGATTAAAATCTTGGTTGTATCTTGTGTAAGGAAATGTCTAATTTTAGCAATGTTTTTAAGGTGGAAGCAGCAAGCTTTAGCCAAGGACTGGATGTGAGGAGAGAAGGAAAGATCTGAGTCAAATGTGACCCCAAGACATCGGGCGAGCTGGGTAGGGGTAATGATGGAATTATCAACAGTTATAGAAATTTTGGGGGTGGAGACATTGGAAGAAAGGGGAAAAATAAGGAGTTCAGTTTTTGAGAGATTTAGCTTAAGGTAGTGAGAGGCCATCCAAGATGAGATGTGAGAAAGACAGTTAGTGACACGGGTTACTAAGGAAGGAGGTAGGTCTGGTGCAGAGAGTTAGATTTGGGTGTCATCGGCATACAAATGGTATTGAAACCCATGGGACTTTAGTGACGATTGAGAAGAGAAGGTAAAAAACTAAAGTTCCATAAATCTATTGGTTTATGCAGTAAAGCATGGTGAGTATAGAGCTGCTTAAAAGGCAATTAGCTGACACCTGAAAGTTCTTAGTAAATCAAAAAATTACGTTGTGGGTGTTTCTAGAACTATCCCCCAAAATTCTGTACTATCTTTATTGGTATATGAGAGGTAAATACATTCTGTCTCTTTTATAATATCTATTAATACTCAAATTCAAATACATAATTAGGGCAAACTAAATCTCACATACACTCATTATCCCCATTGTAAGGATTCCTAAAATATTAAAGACATTCATCATCTCATCTTCCCAAATCCCATTAGGAAAGCAGGTTTTAGTAACAGTCTTTTTGCATGTCCACCAACACCAACATAAGTAGCTGTAGCGACCAAATCAAATAGCATTCTCTTTTCTATGTCATTGTACTTGATAGCACTTAATAGCATTCAGTGTTCAGTAACCTGCCTGTGTGGCGTATAGCAGCAAATAGCATTTGTCTAATAACATGTAATAGGCATTACGATGGATTTACAACAAACTAAATACTTTCTCTTAATGTCCATATAAACTTGGAAACAGCAATCTACCTTACCCAATCCTTTGGGTTATGTTGGTAACGGGTGGCGAATCTGTCAGCTTACATAGCTCATCTCCAGCTCCTTAGAACCATTCGGTTGTGTAGCGTGTATGGCGTGTGACATATGCTCATTCAAAGCCAGTTCATGCATCCATTTGATGATCCGGTGGTGTGTGAGTGAAAAGCCCTCCAATCCGAGACAGGCACTTTGCTTCAAGATCCCTGCTACACTTTGCAGCCCCAAACTTTTGAAAAAAATAGCAAACAAATGTGTATAAAGGAGCACCGGATCAGCGGATAAAGTAAAAACGGCTTTATTTCTTATAAATTAAAAATTAGCACATAGCATTCCTACAGGAATGTCAGGGATTATTACCTGGTAGTCAGAAAAAACGGCTGACGCGTTTTGGCTTTACGCCGTACTCTTAGCCACTTAAAAATCATTAATATGAAACTCATTTAAAAACCAATGGCTACTGGTTAATTGGTCAGAATTCCACCAATAGAGGATCACATACAGATTAACTATTTCTAGGCTCTTCATCAAAGACTTTTTTCAAATGCTTTTAAACTTATTATGGAAAATTTGAATGTGTTTATCATTGCCTATTGCTCATAACAATATGCATTTCTAAATATAAAAAAATAAACAGTCCTAATGCTGTCCTGTTTCTTATTATGTGGTCCTACACTGTTGTGATCTTTGTATCTGTTACTCCAAAAGTTTCCGTATACGGAAGTCCTCGGTGGGCAGGAGTAGATGGTCGGGCGGCATAGCTAAATGGAAAAGAATAATAATATTAATATCCAAAAAAGAAAATACATGTATATTTAAGAAGCTGGCATAGATCAAATACTATCACTAATCTGTAATTACTCAAACATATATTCTTAGAAAAATCTCATCCATACAGCGAGAGGTCTGTGCTATATACTCACTAGAGCCTGAACTACAGAAGACGGTTACCATAGTAACCGAAGCTCCCAAGCACACAACCAAAAGGGGCTAGTGTGTCAGCGGGTAGACTCACAGACCTCGGCTGTCAAATGATAAAAACAAATATATATAGTATATTCTATTATTATTATTATATCTACCCAAGAGCTAGGTGACAAGAGTATATAAATGACAGAAATACATAAGATGAATAGACTGAAACACAATTCAACATAGGGAGAAAGGCAATAGCATAACCAAAAGCCAGCAAGGGGCAATAGGTATCACACTAAATGGATCATGGATCTCACAATCATCCATCGGATGGGCTACAGGAAAATCTGCCAGTCTATGTGGGTATTAAGTCACTTTGGTATAATGGTGTCAAGATGAAAAGTCCATTTGGCCTTTTTCTGCAGCAGAATTTTGTTCCGATCACCCCCTCTGTTCATTGGGGGTACATGGTCAATGATGGTTTATTTAAGATCAGTAACTTTATGTTGATGTTCCTGAAAATGCTTGGCCACCGGCTGTTCTGAAGTGTCCCTCTTTAAGGCAGTGCGGATTGCAGAGCGATGGTTTGCCATCCGCGTCCGCAAATCTGAGGTCTTGCCTACATAATACAAGCCACAAATACAGTGCAATAAATACACAATCGGCTAGATTTAGAGTTTTGTCGGTAACGACCCGCATAGCTAACGCTGCTTTTTTTCCCCCCCGCGCCTTTTAAACAACGCTGGTATTTAGAGTTCTCTGAAGGGCTGAGTTAGGCTCCAAAAAGGGAGCGTAGAGCATAATTTACCGCCACTTCAACTCTCAATACCAGTGTTGCTTATGGACGCGGCTAGCGTGAAAAACGTGCTCATGCACGATATCCCCATAGGAAACAATGGAGCAGTTTGAGCTAAAAAAAAAACTAACACCTGCAAAAAAGCAGCGTTCAGCTCCTAACGCAGCCCCATTGTTTCCTATGGGGAAACACTTCCTAAGTCTGCACCTAACACTCTAACATGAACCCCGAGTCTAAACACCCCTAATCTTACACTTATTAACCCCTAATCTGTCGTCCCCGCTATCGCTGACCCCTGCATTACACTATTAACCCCTAATCTGCCGCTCCGTACACCGCCGCAACCTACATTATAGCTATGTACCCCTAATTTGCTGCCCCTAACATTGCTGACCTCTATATTATATTTATTAACCCCTAATCTGCCCCTTAACGTCGCCGCTACCTTACCTACACTTATTAGCCCCTAATCTGCCGACCGGACCTCGCCACCACTATAATAAATGTATTAACCCCTAAACCGCCGCACTCCCGCCTCAAAAACCCTATAATAAATTTTATTAACCCCTAATCTGCCCTCCCTAACATCGGCAACACCTAACTTCAAGTATTAACCCCTAACCTGCCGACCGGACCTCGCCGCTACTCTAATAAAGTTATTAACCCCTAAAGCTAAGTCTAGCCCTAACACCCCCCTAAGTTAAATATAATTGTTATCTAACAAAATAAATTAACTCTTATTAACTAAAGTATCCCTATTTAAAACTAAATACTTACCTGTAAAATAAACCCTAATATAGCTACAATATAACTAATAATTATATTGTAGCTATTGTAGGATTTATATTTATTTTACAGGCAACTTTGTATTTATTTTAACTAGGTACAATAGCTATTAAATAGTTATTTACTATTTAATAGCTACCTAGTAAAAATAATTACAAAATTATCTGTAAAATAAATCCTAACCTAAGTTACAATTAAACCTAACACTACACTATCAATAAATTAATTAACTAAACTACATACAATTATCTACAATTAAATCAACTAAACTAAATTACAAAAATAAACAAACACTAAATTACAAAAAATAAAAAAAGATTACAAGAATTTTAAACTAATTACACCTACTCTAAGCCCCCTAAAAAATAACAAAGCCCCCCAAAATAAAAAAATGTCCTACCCTATTCTAAAATAAAAAGTTAACAGCTCTATTACCTTACCAGCCCTTAAAATGGCCTTTTGCGGGGCATGCCCCAAAGAAAACGGCTCTTTTGCCTGTAAAAAAAACATACAATACCCCCCCAACATTACAACCCACCACCCACATACCCCTAATCTAACCCACCCAAACCCCCCTTAAAAAACCTAACACTAAGCCCCTGAAGATCTTCTTACCTTATCTTCACCACGCCGGGTATCACTGATCCGTCCAGAAGAGGGTCCGAAGTCTTCATCCTATCCGGCAAGAAGAGGTCCAGAAGAGGGTCCAAAGTCTTCATCCTATCCGGGCAGAAGAGGACATCCGGACCGGCAGACATCTTCATCCAGGCGGCATCTTCTATCTTCTTCCATCCGGCGCGGAGCGGGACCATCTTGAAGCAGCCGACGCAGAGCCATCCTTCTTCACCGACGGACTAACGATGAATGAAGGTTCCTTTAAATGACGTCATCCAAGATGGCGTCAATCGAATTCCGATTGGCTGATAGGATTCTATCAGCCAATCGGAATTAAGGTAGGAAATATCTGATTGGCTGATTGAATCAGCCAATCAGATTCAAGTTCAATCCGATTGGCTGATCCAATCAGATTGAGCTTGCATTCTATTGGCTGATCAGAACAGCCAATAGAATGCAAGCTCAATCTGATTGGCTGATCCAATCAGCCAATCTGATTGAACTTGAATCTGATTGGCTGATTAAATCAGCCAATCAGATTTTTCCTACCTTAATTCCGATTGGCTGATAGAATCCTATCAGCCAATCGGAATTCGAGGGATGCCATCTTGGATGACGTCATTTAAAGGAACCTTCATTCATCATTAGTCCGTTGGTGAAGAAGGATGGCTCCACGTCGGCTGCTTCAAGATGGTCCCGCTCCGCCTGAAGATGCCGCCTGGATGAAGATGTCTGCTGGTCCGGATGTCCTCTTCTGCCCGGATAGGATGAAGACTTGGACCCTCTTCTGGACCTCTTCTTGCCGGATAGGATGAAGACTTCGGACCCTCTTCTGGACGGATCGGTGATACCCGGTGTGGTGAAGACAAGGTAGGAAGATCTTCAGGGGCTTAGTGTTAGGTTTTTTAAGGGGTGTTTGGGTTAGATTAGGGGTATGTGGGTGGTGGGTTGTAATGTTGGGGGGGTATTGTATGTTTTTTTTACAGGCAAAAGAGCTGTTTTCTTTGGGGCATGCCCGGCAAAAGGCCCTTTTAAGGACTGGTAAGGTAAAAGAGCTGTTAACTTTTTATTTTAGAATAGGGTAGGGCATTTTTTTATTTTGGGGGGCTTTGTTATTTTTTTAGGGGGGCTTAGAGTAGGTGTAATTAGTTTAAAATTCTTGTAATCTTTTTTTATTTTTTGTAATTTAGTGTTTGTATGTTTTTGTAATTTAGTTTAGTTGATTTAATTGTAGGTAATTGAAGGTAGTTTAGTTAATTAATTTATTGATAGTGTAGTGTTAAGTTTAATTGTAACTTAGGTTAGGATTTATTTTACAGGTAATTTTGTAATTATTTTAACTAGGTAGCTATTAAATAGTAAATAACTATTTAATAGCTATTGTACCTAGTTAAAATAAATACAAAGTTGCCTGTAAAATAAATATAAATCCTAAAATAGCTACAATATAATTATTAGTTATATTGTAGCTATATTAGGGTTTATTTTACAGGTAAGTATTTAGTTTTAAATAGGAATAATTTAGTTAATAATATTTAATTTATTTCGTTTGATAAAAATTATATTTAACTTAGGGGGGTGTTAGGGTTAGGGTTAGACTTAGCTTTAGGGGTTAATACATTTATTAGAGTGGCAGAGGGGTCCGGTCGGCAGATTAGGGGTTAATACTTGAAGTTAGGTGTCGGCGATGTTAGGGAGGGCAGATTAGGGGTTAATAAAATTTATTATAGGGTTTTTGAGGCGGGAGTGAGGCGGTTTAGGGGTTAATACATTTATTAGAGTGGCAGAGGGGTCCGGTCGGCAGATTAGGGGTTAATAAGTGTAGGTAAGGTAGCGGCGACGTTGGGGGGGGCAGATTAGGGGTTAATAAATATTATGTAGGTGTCGGCGATGTTAGGGGCAGCAGATTAGGGGTACATAGGGGTAATGTAGGTTGCGGCGGTGTGCGGTCGGCAGATTAGGGGTTAAAAAAAATTATTAGAGTGGCGGCGATGTGGAGGGACCTCGGTTTAGGGGTGCATAGGTAGTTTATTGGTGTTAGTGTACTTTAGAGCACAGTAGTTAGGAGCTTTATAAACTGGCGTTAGCCCATAAAGCTCTTAACTCCTGGCTTTTCTCTGCGGCTGGAGTCTTGTCGTTAGATTTCTAACGCTCACTTCAGCCAAGACTCTAAATACCAGCGTTAGGCAGATCCCATTGAAAAGATAGGTTATGCAATTGACGTAAGGGGATCTGCGGTATGGAAAAGTCGCGGCTGGAAAGTGAGCGTTAGACCCTTTCCTGACTGACTCTAAATACCAGCGGGCGGCCAAAACCAGCGTTAGGACCCCTTAACGCTGGTTTTGACGGCTAACGCAGAACTCTAAATCTAGGCAAATGTGTGTTGTTGTACATGTTAAGCGGTGTCTGTGTTTATAAATCTTGCGTCTGTGGGGGTGGGTGAATGAGGGGCCAGTAATGAGTCCCCCACAGGTGGTGCATCCCAAACATCGGAAAACCCCTGGTTTCTTTGTATCCAGCCATGTCAACTGTTTGTAACAGTGTACGGGGTCAATTTTGATTAAAAAGTCCTGCAAAGATCTTGCCCTTTTATAATCCATGGTGGTGACATCTCAAATAGAGGAAGAGCTTTGTCTGTATTTACAATCTCTCAATGTTTGTTCACTGTATCCATTAGTGTTCTTTTATCACTAGTGTAGGTAGTGACAAATGTCATTCCGAAGTTCTTGCATAATCTTGTTCTTCCAATAGATGTTTACACTGGGTTTCCAAGAGACTCTTAGGGTAATCACGTGCATGAAAGCGTTGTAACATCTCATCAAGTTGTTCATCCCACTTGTTTGTCTCGGTATTGTTCCTCATTACTCTGAGCAATGCAATGCAATAATGCGTTCCTATCAGTTTCCTTATGGAATAGTGTCGAATGTAGCCTACCTCATGCTTGTAATGCCAAACATCGAGGAAGTCTATCTGTGTTTTGTCATAGTGCATTTTGAATTTTAATGCAGAGTTGACAGAATTCAATTGTTGGAACCATATATCTAGATCCTCTGCAGTGCACGACCACAACAGAAAGAGTTCATCTATATACCTCTTGAAAAAGATGATCTCCTCTAATCAAAATAATTCTGTTTCAAATTCCTCCTCCTGTAGCCCATCCGATTGATGATTGTGAGATCCATAATCTATTTAGTGTGTTACCTATTGCCCCTTGCTGGCTTTTGGTTACGCTGTTGCCTTTCTCCCTATGTTGAATTGTGTTTCAGTCTATTCATCTTATGTATTTCTGTCATTTATATACTCCTGTCACCTAGCTCTTAGGTAGATATAATAATAATAATATAATTTACTATATATATTTGTTTTTATCATTTGACAGCAGAGGTCTGAGAGTCTACCCGCTGACACACTAGCCACTTTTGGTTGTGTGCTTGGGAGCTTCGGTTACTATGGTAACCGTCTTCTGTAGTTCAGGCTCTAGTGAGTATATAGCACAGACCTCTCGCTGTACGGATGAGATTTTTCTAAGAATATATGTTTGAGTAATCACAGATTAGTGATAGTATTTGATCAATGCTGGCTTCTTATATATACATGTATATTCTTTTTTGGATATTAATATTATTATTCTTTCCCATTTAGCTATGCTGCCCGACCGTCCACTCCTGCCCGCCTAGGACTTCCGTATAGATAGTGGCACTTTTAGCGTCGGTTACTATAGTTACACGGACTGTCGGTTTTGGCTAATAGAGTTTGGTTTAAGACTGTACCCTCTTGATATGTCATGTTGCTTACAGTAACTATTTATTTGTTTGTGCTTTTACATTTTTATGCACAGGTTATGTGTAAACAGACGCACACTACCTTGGATGACTATGTCCATGTTGGGGGCGAGTCTACTAAGGAGAACGTGACGTCCTGCTGAGATGCCGTTATATTCTGGGTGATGGGTAGGTGCAACAGTTCACTTTATGTCTGAGGATGGGTCGCTCTGACTCAAAAGCGTTCACATTAAAGGTGACTATACTAACTGTACAAGACCTTTGGAGTGCTCTTCTTTTTGGCTTTATATATATATATATATATATATATATATATATATATATATATTTGTATCAATCCCCTTTTTAGGAAAATCTTCCTGTGAATTTATTAGATATCCGTATTTTGTTCCCTTCATAGCATCTGAGGAAGTAGAAATAAACTTTAGTAGTGACAGATACAAAGATCACAACAGTGTTGGGCCATAGAATAAGAAACAGAACAGCATTATGAGCAATAGGCAATGGATTGTATATGAAAAAACACATTGAAATTTTCCATAAGTTTAAAAGCATTTGAAAAAAGTCTTTGAGCCTAGAATAGTTAATCTTTATGTGATCCTCTATTGGTGGAATTCTGACCAATTAACATGTAGCCATTAGTTTTTAAATGAGTATCATATTAATGATTTTTAAGTGGCTAGAGTACGGTGTAAAGCTGAAATGCGTCAGCAGTTTTTTCTGACTACCGGGTAATAATCCCTGACATTCCTGTACAAATGCTATGTGCTAATTTTTAATTTATTAGAAATAAAGCCGTTTTTACTTTATCCGCTGATCCGGTGCTCCTTTATACACATTTGTTTGCTACCTGAAAGTTCTTACCTGATGAAGGGCCGTGTCCCTGAAAAGCATTGTGGAACTGTGGCCAGGCAAGTGTTACGATTTGCATCTTTTTAGCATTTCTATGTATCATTACCATTTTTATTGATGTTGATTATTTGAGCTTCACCATCTGTTGATACAGATCATTTAGGGGGGTAGTTATCAACGTGTCAACTTCGCCTGCCTTCGCCGGCCCAATACGCCCGCCTAAGCTCGCCACACATCGCCGCCGCGGACCTGAAAAATTTTGCCTAAGTTATCAAATAAAGCTGTCAAAAAGCCGCGGGGCGATGAGCAGCGGACTGTGAGAGTTATCACTCATCCGATCTCGCTGCTCTTCGGCTTTTTCCCAGCTTTATTGCTAGCCTGTCACTAAGCACTCACACTAACTACACTGTTCTACCCCCTATACCGGCGCCCCCGGAGCCCCCCGCAACTAAATAAAGTTACTAACCCCTAATCTGCCGCTCCTAGACCCTCCCGCAACTCTGATAAATGTATTAACCCCTAAACCGCCGCTCCTAGACCCTGCCGCAACTCTGATAAATGTATTAACCCCTAAACCTCCGCTCCCGGACACCACTGCCACCTACATTATACCTATTAACCCCTATCCTGCCCCCCCCTACACCGTCACCACCTATAATAAATTTATTAACCCCTATCCTGCCCCCCCACTACACCGCCGCCATTGTAATAAATTTATTAACCCCTAAACCTAAGTCTAACACTAACCCTAACACCCCCCTAACTTAAATATTAATTAAATAAATCTAAATAATATTTCTATTATGAACTAAATTAATCCTATTTAAAACTAAATACTTACCTTTAAAATAAACCCTAATATAGCTACAATATAAATAATAATTATATTGTAGCTATCTTAGGATTTATTTTTATTTTACAGGCAACTTTCAATTTATTTTAACTAGGTACAATAGCTATTAAATAGTTATTAACTATTTAATAGCTTACCTAGCTAAAATAAAGAGAAATTTACCTGTAAAATAAAAACTAACCTAAGTTACAATTACACCTAACAATACACTATACTTTAATAAATTATTCCTATTTAAAACTAAATACTTACCTGTAAAATAAACCCTAATATAGCTACAATATAAATAATAATTATATTATAGCTATCTTAGGATTTATTTTTATTTTACAGGTAACTTTGTATTTATTTTAGCTAGTTAGAATAGTTATTAAATAGTTATTAACTATTTAATAACTAACTAGCTAAAATAAATACAAAATTACCTGTAAAATAAATCCTAACCTAAGTTACAATTAAACCTAACACTACACTATCATTAAATAAATTAAATAAATTACCTACAAATAACTACAATTAAATACAATTACATAAACTAACTAAAGTACAAAAAATAAAAAAAGCTAAGTTACAAAAAATAAAAAAAATAGGTTACAAACATTTTAAAAATATTACAACAATTTTAAGCTACTTACACCTAATCTAAGCCCCCTAATAAAATAACAAACCCCCCCAAAATAAAAAAAATGCCCTACCATATTCTAAATTAAAAAAGTTCAAAGCTCTTTTACCTTACCAGCCCTTAAAAGGGCCATTTGTGGGGCATGCCCCAAAGAATTCAGCGCTTTTGCCTGTAAAAGAAAAATACAACCCCCCCCCCAACATTAAAACCCACCACCCACATACCCCTAATCTAACCCAAACCCCCCTTAAAATAACCTAACACTAATCACCTGAAGATCATCCTACCTTTAGTCGTCTTCACTCAGCCGAGCCACAGATGGAACTGAAGAGGAGACCCGGACCGGCAGAAGTGATCCTCCAAGCGGCGCTGAAGAAATCTTCCATCCGATGAAGTGATCCTCCAAGCTGCGCTGAAAAAGTCTTACATCCGGGCGATGTCATCTTCCAAGAGGCGCTGAAGAAGTCTTCTATCCGGGCGATGTCATCTTCCAAGCCGGGTCTTGAATCTTCATCCCGCCGACACAGAACATCCTTTTTAACCGACGGACTACCGACGAATGAAGGCTCCTTTAAGGGACGTCATCCAAGATGGCGTCCCTTCAATTCCGATTGGCTGATAGGATTCTATCAGCCAATCGGAATTAAGGTAGGAAAAATCTGATTGGCTGATTGAATCAGCCAATCAGATTCAAGTTCAATCCGATTGGCTGATCCAATCAGCCAATCAGATTGAGTTTGCATTCTATTGGCTGTTTCGATCAGCCAATAGAATGCAAGCTCAATCTGATTTTTGGCTGATTGGATCAGCCAATCGGATTGAACTTGAATCTGATTGGCTGAGTCGGTAAAGAAGGATGTTCCGCGTCGGCGGGATGAAGATTCAAGACCCGGCTTGGAAGATGACATCGCCCGGATAGAAGACTTCTTCAGCGCCTCTTGGAAGATGACATCGCCCGGATGGAAGACTTTTTCAGCGCCGCTTGGAGGATCACTTCATCGGATGGAAGATTTCTTCAGCGCCGCTTGGAGGATCACTTCTGCCGGTCCAGGTCTCCTCTTCAGTTCCATCGGTGGCTCGGCTGAGTGAAGACGACTAAAGGTAGGATGATCTTCAGGGGATTAGTGTTAGGTTATTTTAAGGGGGGTTTGGGTTAGATTAGAGGTATGTGGGTGGTGGGTTTTAATGTTGGGGGGGTTGTATTTTTCTTTTACAGGCAAAAGAGCTGAATTCTTTGGGGCATGCCCCACAAATGGCCCTTTTAAGGGCTGGTAAGGTAAAAGAGCTTTGAACTTTTTTAATTTAGAATAGGGTAGGGCATTTTGTTATTTTGCGGGGGTTTGTTATTTTATTAGGGGGCTTAGATTAGGTGTAAGTAGCTTAAAATTGTTGTAATATTTTTAAAATGTTTGTAACCTATTTTTTTTATTTTTTGTAACTTAGCTTTTTTTTTTGTACTTTAGTTAGTTTATGTAATTGTATTTAATTGTAGTTATTTGTAGGTAATTTATTTAATTTATTTAATGATAGTGTAGTGTTAGGTTTAATTGTAACTTAGGTTAGGATTTATTTTACAGGTGACTTTGTATTTCTTTTAGTTAGGTAGTTATTAAATAGTTAATAACTATTTAATAACTATTCTAACGAGCTAAAATAAATACAAAGTTACCTGTAAAATAAATATAATTCCTAAAATAGCTACAATGTAATAATTAATTACATTGTAGCTATCTTAGGGTTTATTTTACAGGTAAGTATTTAGTTTTAAATATGAATAATTTATTTAAGTATAGTGTAGTGTTAGGTGTAATTGTAACTTAGGTTAGGATTTATTTTACAGGTAAATTTCAGTTTATTTTAGCTAGGTAGCTATTAAATAGTTAATAACTATTTAATAGCTATTGTACCTAGTTAAAATAAATTGAAAGATGCCTGTAAAATAAAAATAAATCCTAAGATAGCTAGAATATAATTATAATTTATATTGTATCTATCTTAGGGTTTATTTTACAGGTAAGTATTTAGTTTTAAATAGGATTAACTTAGTTAATAATAGAAATATTATTTAGATTTATTTAATTAATATTTAAGTTCGGGGGGTGTTAGGGTTAGTGTTAGACTTAGGTTTAGGGGTTAATAATTTTATTACAGTGGCGGCGGTGTAGTGGGGGGCAGGATAGGGGTTAATAAATGTATTATAGGTGGCGACGGTGTAGGGGGGGCAGATTAGGGGTTAATAAATTTAATATAGGTTGCGGTGGGCTCCAGGAGCGGCGGTTTAGGGGTTAATATGTATAGAGTTGCTTGCGGTGGGCTCCGGGAGAGGCGGTTTAGGGGTTAATATGTATAGAGTAGCTTGCGGTGGGCTCCGGGAGAGGCGGTTTAGGGGTTAATATGTATAGAGTAGCTTGCGGTAGGCTCCGGGAGAGGCGGTTTAGGGGTTAATATGTATAGAGTAGCTTGCGGTGGGCTCCGGGAGAGGCGGTTTAGGGGTTAATATGTATAGAGTAGCTTGCGGTGGGCTCCGAGAGAGGCGGTTTAGGGGTTAATATGTATAGAGTAGCTTGCGGTGGGCTCCGGGAGAGGCGGTTTAGGGGTTAATATGTATAGAGTAGCTTGCGGTGGGCTCCGGGAGAGGCGGTTTAGGGGTTAATATGTATAGAGTAGCTTGCGGTGGGCTCTGGTAGCGGCGGTTTAGGGGGTAATGTATATAGAGTAGCTTGCGGTGGGCTCCGGGAGCGGCGGTTTAGGGGTTAATATGTATAGAGTAGCTTGCGGTGGGCTCCGGGAGAGGCGGTTTAGGGGTTAATATGTATAGAGTAGCTTGCGGTGGGCTCTGGTAGCGGCGGTTTAGGGGGTAATACATTTATTTAGTTGCGGCGGTGTAGGGTGGACAGATTAGTGGTGTTTAGACTCGGGGTACATGTTAGGGTGTTAGGTGTAGACAGTTCCCATAGGAATCAATGGGATGTCTGGCAGCAGCGAACTTGTACTTTCGCTATGGTCAGACTCCCATTGATTCCTATGGGATCCGCCGCCTCCAGGGCGGCGGATTGAAAACCAGGTACCCTGGGCCGGAAAAGTGCCGAGCGTACCTGCTAGTTTTTTTATAACTAGCAAAAGTAGTCAGATTGTGCCACACTTGTGTGCGGAACATCTGGAGTGACGTAAGAATCGATCTGTGTCAGACTGAGTCCGGCGGATCGAAGTTTACGTCACAAAATTCTACTTTTGCCGGTCTCTAGCCTTTGATAACTAAGGCGAATCAGCCTCGCCACAAATACGCTGCGGAATTCCAGCGTATTTGAGGTTGACGGCTTGATAACTAGGCCTCTTAGTATTTGTTTTTTTTTGTTTATTTTGTACTCGTTGCTATGATTGTTGTCAGTAACTCTAACTAGTGTGTCTCACACTGTGTGAATACACTGATATAAAGAGGCATTTATTTTTTAACCTTCATGTGTTTTCTCTTGATATTTTCACTGCCATTTAGTCCTTTTATTTTGAAAATAAAATAATTTTATGCTACACAATTTAGATTTGATTTTTTTGTTATTAAAGCGCTGTTTATAGCTTTTTATTTAATATTTCTTTAATAATTTAGCTTTTAAAAATATATTGTCATATTATTCACAGGGTCCTCATTGCTCTGAATAGATCATTATATTTTATTGTCTCTTTAGTCCTTGTGTCTTCAGCTACACCTGTAAAACAATGAATGCTATATAATGGGCTGCTGCCACCTCTAGCAGACAAATGGTTAAACCAACATACATCTCTTTGATACCAGCCATGCCCTTCGACTGTTAACTGATAACAAGATAAAAGGCCGATTCCCCTTTAAACCTTTAAGCTCTTTATGAATTATCAGAAGTTTCTAATCCGATTTCTTTCAGGACATAAACCCCTTACTAAGCCTAAATAGCTAAGTGGCAGGAATTAGCACTTTTAAAGTAAGAAGTCCCAGTGAGGTGCAGAAGATCTATCTCCTGGGTCATTGTGACAGTGGCTGAAGCAGAAGTAGTGTTTAATATAATGGTGCCAGGACCTGCTTACAAGAAGTCAGGATGCCACCAACAACCTCAGCCCTCACAGTATCCCCACCTGCACCCCTCACAGTATGCCCACCAGCAGCTCCACAGTATCCCCACTAGCAGATGCCACAGTATGCCCACCAGCACCCGTAGACTTCCCAGTATCCCCACCAGCACCCGCAGCCCTCACAGTATCCCCACCAGCACTCACAGCCCTCACAATATGCCCACCAGAACCCACAACCCTTACAGTATGCCAATCACCATGTACTTCCGGGCGTCACTCACTTGCAGGAAGAGGAAGAATCAGCAGACATAAAACTCCAAAGCTCCAAAAGGTAAAAACAGCTTTATTGGTGACAAAGTGATAAAAACAAATAGAGCCTTAGCTCATAATCGCAATCCGGGGTCACAGAACAGCAACTGCAGACATGTTTCGTGTGGTTCCTCCACACTTGATCACTGCCTTACAGTATGCCCTCTACCACCCTCAGCCCTCACAGTATCCTCACAAGCACCCACAACCCTCACAGTACTGGTTACATACATGTTGCCAATATCCTCACCAGCACCCTCAGCCCTCACAGTGCTGGTTAAATGCATCAAGCTTTAATCCTCACCAGCACCCACAACCTTTACAGTGCTAGTTACCTACATGATGCCAACCTCCTCACCAGCACCCTTAGCCCTCACAGTGCTTATTACATACATGATGCCAACATCCTCACCAGCACCCACAACCCTCACAGTGCTGGTTACCTACATGATGCCAACATCCTCACCAGAACTCGCAACCCCTCTACAGTGCTGAGTACATATATGATGCCAACATCCTCACCAGCACCCACAACCCTCACAGTGCTGGGTACATATATGATGCCAACATTCTCACCAGCACCTGCAACCTCACAGTGATAGTTACATATATGATGCAACATCCTCACTAGCACCCACAACCCTCACAGTGCTGGTTATATACATGATGCCAACATCTTCACCAGCACCCACAACCCTCACAGTGCTAGTTACATACATGATGCCAACATCCCTACCAGCACCCACAACCCTTAACAATGCTGGGTACATATATACTGCCAACATCCTCACCAGCACCCACAACCCTCACAGTACTAGTTACCTACATGATGCCAATATCCTCACCAGCACTCGCAAACCTTTACAGTGCTAGGTACATATATGATGCCAACATCCTCACCAGCACCCTTAGCCCTCACAGTGCTTATTACATACATGATGCCAACATCCTCACCAGCACCTTCAGCCCTCACAGTGCTTATAACATACATGATGCCAAAATCCTCACCAGCACCCACAACCCTCACAGCGCTGGGTACATATATGATGCCAACATGCTCACCAGCACCTGCAACCTCACAGTGCTAGTTACATACATGATTCCAACATCCTCATCAGCACCCACAACCCTCACAGCCAACCAGATTATGAGTTTTGCTTTATGGCTGGCTCGTTGTTCCAATCAGCCAATAGAATGCAAGCTCAATTCTATTGGCTTATTGGATCAGCCAATAGGATGAAAACTCAATCCTATTGGCTGATTGCAACAGCCAATAGGATTTTTAACCCTTTACCCTATTGGCTTATAGAATTCTATCAGTTAATCAGAATGTAAGGGACGCCATCTTGGATGAAGTACCTTAAAGGGAAACTTCATTCTTCGTTTACCGTCGGAAGAAGAGGATACTCTGCGCCGGATGTCTTGAAGATGAACCCGCTACGCGCTGGATGGATGAAGATAGAAGATGCCGGATGGATGAAGATAGAAGATGCCGTCTTGGATGAAGACTTCTGCTGGCTTCGAGGAGGACTTCTACCCGCTTGGATGAAGACTTCTGTCGCCTTGATGAGGATGGATGTCCGGTCTTCGAAAACTGTAAGTGGATCGTCGGGGGTTAGTGTTAGGTTTTTTTAAGGGTTTATTGGGTGGGTTTTATTTTTAGATTAGGGTTTGGGCAGTAAAAGAGCTAAATGCCCTTTTAAGGGCAATGCCCATCCAAATGCCCTTTTCAGGGCAATGGGGAGCTTAGGTTTATTTAGATTTCTCAGCCAATGGCTGTTTCATCAGGCTTCATCAGGGTAGCCTGATGAAACAGCCATTGGCTGAGAAACGCGTTGCCTGTAATTTTAATCTTTTTAATAAAAGTCAATTTTAGCATTTGAACACTTGCTGCCTTTTCTCTGGAATGTATCCCTTTTTCTGAGGAAAACCACTATCCGAATTGCTGTGGGACCCTCTGGACTACTGCCTTTTTTGAATGCCTTGCCACAAGTCTGTTGGGTGGCTGAATTGATCCATTCCTGCTTCTATAGCATCAAAGGAGGTGCTATCCACATTGTGAGTACCACTCTTATCACTATATATCCTGTCACCTTTGTACCAACAATACTAGGCCATATAGGCATCTGTGTCCATTCTCTGTTCATACAGACATCATATCCTGTGTGGGAAGTTGGTCTTCTGGGTGACCGAATAGATCCCAGACTGCCTCTATAGCACTGATTGAGGTGCTCTTCTAAATGTGAGTTC
Organism: Bombina bombina; assembly: GCF_027579735.1. Taxonomy (NCBI): domain Eukaryota; kingdom Metazoa; phylum Chordata; class Amphibia; order Anura; family Bombinatoridae; genus Bombina; species Bombina bombina. The sequence goes on from NW_026512292.1 coordinate 127,565, forward strand.
TTTTCTTATTCTAAGACCTACAAATTTTGGGCCAAGCAATATTGGGCCATGTGGCGCTTCTGTTCTTTCTTGTTTTTTTATTTTAATTATATTTACATTAGGGGTGTCAGGGTTAGGGTTACGTTAGGGTTAGGATTAGGTTTAGGGGTTAATAGGTTTATTATAGTGGTGGTGAAGGCGGACGGCAGATTAGGGGTTAATAGGTTTATTATAGCGGCAACAATGTTGGGAAGCATCAGTATAGGGGTTAATACATTTCTTAAGTGGCGGCGATGTCCTGAGCGGCAGATTAAGAATTTTATTTTAGTGTTTGCGATGCAGGAGGGCCTCGGTTTAGGGGTTAATAGGTAGTTTATGGGTGTTAGTGTACTTTTTAACAGTTTAGTTATGAGTTTTATGCTACAGCTTTGTAATGTAAGACTCATAACTACTGACTTTAGATGGCGGTACAGATCTTGTAATTTTAGGCTGTACCGCTCACTTTTTGGTCTCACAGCAAAACTCGTAATACAGGCGCTATGGGAGTCCCATTGTAAAGGACTTTTCTTAAAGTGCGGTACTGACGTTGCATGACGGCCAAAAAAAGTGTGCGGTACAGCTATTCTGACAAGACTTGTAATAGCAGCGGGCCATAACGATGCTTTTTGAGTCATAACGCAAAACTCGTAATCTAGCTGAGTGTTAGTTACATACATGATGCCAACATCCTCACCATCACCCACAACCCTCACAGTGCTGGGTACATACATGATGCCAACATCCTCACTAGCACCTGCAACCTCACAGTGCTGGGTACATACATGATGCCAACATCCTCACCAGGACCTGCAACCTCACAGTGTTGGTTACATACATGATGTCAACATCCTCACCATCACCCACAACCCTCACAGTGCTGGTTACATACATGATGCCAACATCCTCACTAGCACCTGCAACCTCACAGTACTGGTTACATACATGATGCCAACATCCTCACCAGCACTCGCAACCCTTTACAGTGCTGGTTACATACATGATGCCAACATCCTCACTAGCACCTGCAACCTCACAGTGCTGGTTACATACATGATGTCAACATCATCACTAGCACCTGCAACCTCACAGTGCTGGCTACATACATGATGTCAACATCATCACTAGCACCTGCAACCTCACAGTGCTGGTTATATACATGATGCCAACATCCTCACCAGGACCTGCAACCTCACAGTGCTGGTTACATACATGATGCCAACATCCTCACCAGCACCTGCAACCTCACAGTGCTGGTTACATACATGATGCCAACATCCTCACCATCACCCACAACCCTCACAGTGCTGGGAACATACATGATGCCAACATCCTCACCAGCACCTGCAACCTCACAGTGCTGGTTACATACATGATGCCAACATCCTCACCATCACCCACAACCCTCACAGTGCTGGTTACATACATGATGCCAACATCCTCACCAGCACTCGCAACCCTTTACAGTGCTTGGTACATATATGATGCCAACATCCTCACCAGCACCCACAACCCTCACAGTGCTGGTTACATACATGATGCCAACATCCTCACCAGCACCTGCAACCTCACAGTGCTGGTTACATACATGATGCCATAATCCTCACCATCCCCCACAAACCTCACAGTGCTAGTTACATACATGATGCCAACATCCTCACCAGCACCTGCAACCTCACAGTGCTGGTTACATACATGATGCCAACATCCTCACCAGGACCTGCAACCTCACAGTGTTAGTTACATACATGATGTCAACATCCTCACCATCACCCACAACCCTCACAGTGCTGGTTACATACATGATGCCAACATCCTCACCAGCACCTGCAACCTCACAGTGCTGGTTACATACATGATGCCAACATCCTCACCAGGACCTGCAACCTCACAGTGTTGGTTACATACATGATGTCAACATCCTCACCATCACCCACAACCCTCACAGTGCTGGTTACATACATGATGCCAACATCCTCACCAGCACCTGCAACCTCACAGTGCTGGTTACATACATGATGCCAACATCCTCACCAGGACCTGCAACCTCACAGTGTTGGTTACATACATGATGTCAACATCCTCACCATCACCCACAACCCTCACAGTGCTGGTTACATACATGATGCCAACATCCTCACCAGCTCCTGCAACCTCACAGTGCTAGTTACATACATGATGCCATAATCCTCACCAGCACCTGCAACCTCACAGTGCTGGTTACATACATGATGGCATAATCCTCACCAGGACCTGCAACCTCACAGTGCTAGTTACATACATGATGCCAACATCCTCACCAGCACCTGCAACCTCACAGTGCTAGTTACATACATGATGCCATAATCCTCACCAGCACCTGCAACCTCACAGTGCTAGTTACATACATGATGCCATAATCCTCACCAGGACCTGCAACCTCACAGTGCTAGTTACATACATGATGCTGGCAGTTGAAGTTATTTACATGCCAGGACAAGTGTGCCAACTCCTCAGTGAGGATTATGTATAAATCTCACTAACACACAAAGTGTAAGAGATGAAGTGTTACTTTGGCATTACGGCTGCACAAGCAGCTCCGGTGTCACATACAAGCAAGGCGTTGGCATCTGGATCTGAGAGGCTTGGTGCCATACAATCTTTTTGTGAGTTTTGTAATCATGAGACCTTATTATAAAGGATTAGTCAGTCTCCATAGAAAGTTAAACAAATGTACAGTTAATAAAAAAAGTAAAATGACCTGAGGTATTAATGCCAAATGATTGATTTTCGCTAACTATGTACAGTTGCCAGTTTTGCTTTTAAATTATGTAAACTTCAAGTCCATTTCTACAAGTTATGAAACTAATATTGGTTGGATCATGTATTTGTATTTGTGGCTTTTGAAAAGGCTTATGAAGAGACATTTTATTGTATATAATCATATTGATCTTGTGTAATAATAAAAAATGCACCATTTTGTTAGCTGGTTCTATTACATTTATATTTATTACCGCATATTTAGCGCCTTCAAAAGTGTTACATTACTAGACAAAGTTTCACTCCCAGAATACCCCACTCTGACCAGTGGTTAGAGGATATGCATGTATACCTGCTCCTGATTGGCTCATCTGTATCCTTATCTGGAGTGGTTCAGAAGCACAACTTCTATTAACTAAATTACTTCCACAGGGTTGAACGAATTGCAATTAAAAAGAAAATGTGTTTAAAAAATGCTTGAACAAAAATAAAGTATTATTTTTTTACACTAGAAATGTAACAGTCCACGTCATGTTTAAAAAAATAAAATAATTTTAGTCTTTTTTTAGCTGTGAAATTGTCAGCCTTGCAGACTAATGCTCTTTTTATAACCTGGATGTGGATTCCAAACTGCTAGATTATGAGTCTTGTGTTAGCCTTAAAAAGCAGTGTTGAGAGGTCCCAATGCTGCTTTTTAATGCCCGCTGGTATTACGAGTCTTGCAGGTACAGGTGTACCACTCACTTTTTTTCCACGATTCGAGCATACCGCAAATCCACTTACGTCAATTGCGTACCCTATCTTTTTAATGGGATTTGCCTAACGCCGGTATTACGAGTCTTGGAAAAAGTAAGCGGTACAGCTTCTCCTGTCAAGACACCTACCGCATTTAAAAGTCAGTAGTTAAGAGTTTTATGGCTAACGCCGTAACATAAAACTCTTAACTAAAGTGATAAAAAGTACACTATCACCCATAAACTACCCTATTAACCCCTAAACCTAGCCCCCCCACACACATCGCAAACACTTAAATACATTTTTAAACCCCTAATCTGCCGACCGGACCAAAATCGAAGTCTAACCCTAACACCCCCCTAACTTAAATATAATTTAAATAAATCGAAATAAAATTACTACAATTAAATAAATTATTCCTATTTAAAACTAAATACTTACCTATAAAATAAACCCTAAAATAGCTACAATATAACTAATAGTTACATTATAGCCATCTTATGATTTATTTTTATTTTACAGGCAAGTTTGTATTTATTTTAACTAGGTACAATAGTTATTAAATAGTTATTAACTATTTAATAACTTCCTAGTTAAAATAATTACAAATTTACCTGTAAAATAAACCCTAATCTAAGTTACAAATACACCTAACACTACACTATAATTAAATTAATTACCTAAACTAACTACAATTAATTACAATTAATTACAATTAAATTAAATAAACTAAAGTACGAAAAAAAAAACCCACTAAATTACAGAAAATAATAAAATAATTACAAGTTTTTTAAACTAATTACACCTAATCCCCCTAATAAAATAAAAAAGCTCCCCAAAATAATAAAAAGCCCTACCCTATACTAAATTACAAAAAGCCCTTAAAAGGGCCTTTTGTGGGTCATTGCCCCAAAGTAATCAGCTCCATTACCTGTAAAAAAAAAGTACAAATACCCCCCCAACATTAAAACCTACCACCCACACACCCAACCCTACTCTAAAACCCATGCAATCCCCCCTTAATAAAACCTAACTCTAACCCCTTGAAGATCACCCTACCTTGAGACGTCTTCACCCAACCGGGCAGAAGTGGTCCTCCAGATGGCCAGAAGTCTTCATCCGATCCGGGCAGAAGAGGAGCTCCAGATGGGCAGAAGTTTTCATCCAGGCGACATCTTCTATCTTCATTCATCCGGAGCGGGTCCATCTTCAAGCCATCCGAAGCGGAGCATCCTCTTCCATCCGACGACTAACACTAAATGACGGTACCTTTAAGTGACGTCATCCAAGAAGGCGTCCCTTCAATTCCGATTGGCTGCTAGAATTCTATCAGCCAATCAGAATTAAGGTAGAAAAATCCTATTGGCTGATGCAATCAGCCAATTGGATTGAAGTTCAATCCTATTGGCTGATCCAATCAGCCAATAGGATTGAGCTCGCATTCTATTGGCTGATTGGAACAGCCAATAGAATGCGAGCTCAATCCTATTGGCTGATTGGATCAGCCAATAGGATTTTTTCTACCTTAATTCCGATTGGCTGATAGAATTCTATCTAGCCAATCGGAATTGAAGGGACGCCATCTTGGATGACGTCACTTAAAGATAATGTAATTTAGTGTTAGTCGTCGGATGGAAGAGGATGCTCCGTGTCGGATGGCTTGAAGATGGACTCGCTCCGCTCCGGATGGATGAAGATAGAAGATGCCGCCTGGATGAAGACTTCTGCCTGTCTGGAGGTCCTCTTCTGCCCGGATCGGATGAAAGACTTCTGGCCATCTGTAGGACCACTTGCTGACCGGTTGGGTGAAGACTTCTCAAGGTAGGGTGATCTTCAAGGGTTAGTGTTAGGTTTTATTAAGTGGGGATTGGGAAGGTTTTAGAGTAGGGTTGGGGTGTGTGGGTGGTGGGTTTTAATGTTGGGGGGGTATTGTATTTTTTTTTTACTGGTAAAAGAGCTAATTACTTTGGGGCAATGCCACGCAAAAGGCCCTTTTAAGGGCTATTTGTAATTTAGTATCGGGTAGGGTTTTTTTATTATTTTGGGTGGCTTTTTTATTTTATTAGGGTGATTAGATTAGGTGTAATTAGTTTAAAATTCTTGTAATTATTTTATTATTTTCTGTAATTTAGTGTTTTTTTTCGTACTTTAGTTTATTTAATTTAATTGTAATTAATTGTAGTTAGTTTAGGTAATTAATTTAATTATAGTGTAGTGTTAGGTGTAATTGTAACTTAGGTTAGGGTTTATTTTTACAGGCAAGTTTGTATTTATTTTAACTAGGTACAATAGTTATTAAATAGTTAATAACTATTTAATAACTATTGTACCTAGTTAAAATAAATACAAACTTGCCTGTAAATAAAAATAAATCCTAAGATGGCTACAATGTAACTATTAGTTATATTGTAGCTATCGTACGGCTAGATTTAGAGTTTGGCGGCCAAAGGGGTGCGTTAGCTACGCGTGCTTTTTTTCTCCGCACCTTTTAAATACCGCTGGTATTTAGAGTTCACAGAATGGCTCGGTTTCAGTGCGTTAGGCTCCAAAAAGGGAGCGTAGAGCATAATTTAACGCCACTGCAACTCTAAGATACCAGCGGTGCTTACGGGACGCGGCCAGCTTCAAAAACGTGCTCGTGCACGATATCCCATAGAAAAACAATGGGGCTGTTTGAGCTGAAAAAAAACCTAACACCTGCAAAAAAGCAGCGTTCAGCTCTTAACGCAGCCCCATTGTTTTCTATGGGAAACACTTCCTACGTCTGCACCTAACACTCTAACATGTACCCCGAGTCTAAACACCCCTAACTTACACTTATTAACCCCTAATCTGCCACCCCGCTATCGCTGACACCTGCATATATATTATTAACCCCTAATCTGCCACTCCCCTACACCCGCCGCAACATACATTATAGTTATGTACCCCTAATCTGCTGCCCCTAACACCGCCGACCCCTTATTATATTTATTAACCCCTAATCTGCCCCCCACAACGTCGCCGCCAGCTACCTACAATAATTAACCCCCTAATCTGCCGATCGGAGATCACCGCTACTATAATAAATGGATTAACCCCCTAAAGCTAAGTCTAACCCTAACACTAACACCCCCCTAAATTAAATATAATTTTTATCTAACTAAATAAATTAAGTCTTATTAAATAATTATTCCTATTTAAATCTAATACTTACCTGTAAAATAAACCTTTGTATTTATTTTAACCAGGTACAATAGCTATTAAATAGTTAATAACTATTTAATAGCTACCTAGTTAAAATAATTACAAAATTACCTGTAAAATAAATCCTAACCTAAGTTACAATTAAACCTAACACTACACTATGAATAAATTAATTAAATAAACTACCTAAAATTATCTACAATTAAACCTAACACTACACTATCAATAAATAAATTAAATACAATTCCTACAAATAAATACAATTAAATAAACTAACTAAAATACAAAAAATAAAAAAGAACTAAGTTACAAAAAATAAAAAAATATTTACAAACAATTAGAAAAAAATTACAACAATTTTAAACTAATTACACCTACTCTAAGCCCCTAATAAAATAACAAAGACCCCAAAATAAAAAAATGCCCTACCCTATTCTAAATTACAAAAAGTTCAAAGCTCTTATACCTTACCAGCCCTGAAAAGGGCCCTTTGCGGGGCATGCCCCAAAGAATTCAGCTCTTTTGCCTGTAAAAAAAACATACAATACCCCCCCAACATTACAACCCACCACCCACATACCCCTAATCTAACCCAAACCCCCTTAAATAAACCTAACACTAAGCCCCTGAAGATCTTCCTACCTTGTCTTCACCATGCCAGGTATCACCGATCGTTCCAGGCTCCGAATCTTCATCCAAGCCCAAGCAGGGGCTAGACATCCATCATCCGGCTGAAGTCTTCTATCAAGCGATGGCTGAAGAAGTCCAGAAGAGGCTCCAAAGTCTTCATCCTATCCGGGAAGAAGAGTAGATCCGGACCGGCAACCATCTTCTTCCAAGCGGCATCTTCTATCTTCATCCGATGAGGAACGGCTCCATCTTGAAGACCTCCACCGCGGACCCATCCTTCTTCTTCGATTGGCTGATAGAATCCTATCAGCAATCGGAATTCGAGGGACGCCATCTTGGATGACGTCCCTTAAAGGAACCGTCATCGTCGGGAAGTCGTCGGAAGAAGAAGATGGGTCTGCGGTGGAGGTCTTCAAGATGGAGCCGTTCCTCATCGACTGAAGATAGAAGATGCCGCTTGGAAGAAGATGGTTGCCGGTCCGGATCTACTCTTCTTCCCGGATAGGATGAAGACTTTGGAGCCTCTTCTGGACTTCTTAAGCCGTCGCTTGATAGAAGACTTCAGCCGGATGATGGATGTCTAGCCCCCGCTTGGGCTTGGATGAAGATTTCGGAGCTTGGAACGATCGGTGATACCTGGCATGGTGAAGACAAGGTAGGAAGATCTTCAGGGGCTTAGTGTTAGGTTTATTTAAGGGGGGTTTGGGTAGATTAGGGTATGTGGGTGGTGGGTTGTAATGTTGGGGGGGTATTGTATGTTTTTTTTTACAGGCAAAAGAGCTGAATTCTTTGGGGCATGCCCCGCAAAGGGCCCTTTTAAGGGCTGGTAAGGTAAAAGAGCTTTGAACTTTTGTAATTTAGAATAGGGTAGGGCATTTTTTTATTTTGGGGGTCTTTGTTATTTTATTAGGGGGCTTAGAGTAGGTGTAATTAGTATAAATTGTTGTAATTTTTTTTCTAATGTTTGTAAATATTTTTTTTATTTTTTGTAACTTAGTTCTTTTTATTTTTTTGTACTTTAGTTAGTTTATTTAATTGTATTTATTTGTAGGAATTGTATTTAATTTATTTATTGATAGTGTAGTGTTAGGTTTAATTTGTAGATAATTGTAGGTAGTTTATTTAATTTATTTATTGATAGTGCAGTGTTAGGTTTAATTGTAACTTAGGTTAGGATTTATTTTACAGGTAATTTGTAATTATTTTAACTAGGTAGCTATTAAATAGTTATTAACTATTTACTAGCCTATTGAGCCTGGTTTTAAAATAAATTACAAAGTTGCTGTAAATAAATATTAATCTAAAATAGCTAAGATATAATTATAATTTATATTGTAGCTATATTAGGATTATTTTTACAGGTAAGTATTTAGATTTAAATAGGAATAATTTATTTAATAAGACTTAATTTATTTCGTTAGATAAAAATTATATTTAACTTAGGGGGGTGTTAGTGTTAGGGTTAGAATTTAGCTTAAGGGGTTAAACAATTTATCTCGAGTAGCGGTGAGCTCCGATCGGCAGATTAGGGGTTAATACTTGAAGTTAGCTGTCGGCGATGTTAGGGAGGGCAGATTAGGGGTTAATACTATTTATTTATAGGGTTATTGAGTCGGGAGGTAAGGCGGATTAGGGGTCAATACATTTATTATACTAGCGGTGAGCTCATGTCGGCAGATTAGCGGTTAATTATTGTAGGTAGCTGGCGGCCGACGTTGTGGGGGGCAGATTAGGGGTTAATAAATATAATATAGGGGTTGGCGGGTGTTAGGGGCAGCAGATTAGGGGTACATATGTATAATGTAGGTAGCGGCAGTGTACGAAGCGGCAGATTAGGGGTTAAAAAATTAAATATAGTGGCAGCGATGTGGGGGGACCTCGGTTTAGGGGTACATATGTAGTTTAACGGGTGTTAGTGTACTTTAGAGCACAGTAGTCAAGAGCTTTATGAACCGGCGTTAGCCCCAGAAGCTGTTAACTACTGACTTTTTCTGCGGCTGGAGTTTTGTCGTTAGATTTCTAACGCTCATTTCAGCCACGACTCTAAATACCAGCCTTAGAAAGATCCCATTGAAAAAGATAGGATACGCAATTGACGTAAGGAGATTCTGCGGTATGGAAAAGTCGCGGCTGGAAAGTGAGCGTTAGACCATTAATGACTGGCTCCAAATACCAGAGGGCGGTAAAAACCAGCGTTAGATCTCTAACGCTGGTTTTGACGGCTACCGCCCAACTCTAAATCTAGGCCTTAGGGTTTATTTATAGGTAAATATTTAGTTTTAAATAGGAATAATTTAGTTTATTTAGATGTATTTAAATTATATTTAAGTTTAGGGGGGTGTTAGGGTTAGACTTAGATCTAGGGGTTAATAACTTTATTATAGTGGCGGCGATGTTGGCGGCGACAGATTAGGGCTTAATAAGTGTAGTTAGGTGGCGGTGACATTGGGGCGGCAGAGTAGGGGTTAATAAATATAAAGTAGGTGTCTGCGATGTTGGGGGCAGCAGATTAGGGGTTTATAGGGATATGTTGGTGGCGACGGTGTCCAGAGCGGCAGATTTGGGTTAATAATAAAATGCAGGTGTCGCAATGTCGGGGCGCAGCATTAGGGTTAATAAGTGTAAGATTAGGGGTGTTTAGACTTGGGGTTCATGTTAGGGTGTTAGTGTAGACATAAAAAGTATTTCCATAGGAATCAGCTGGGGCTGCTTTGGAAGCTGAACGCTGCTTTTTTGCAGGTGTTAGTTTTTTTTTTCAGCTGATTCTCCCCCATTGATTCCTATGGGGAAATGGTGCATGAGCACGTTTTACCAGCTCACCGCTACCGTAAGCAACTCTGGTATTGAGTGTTAAGATGTGGAGCTAAATTTTGCTCTCCGCTCACTTTTTTGCGGCTAACGCCGGGTTAAAAAACCTGTAATACCAGCGTTGTCTGCAGGTGAGCGGTGAGGGAAAAGTGCTCGTTACCCCTGTTACTGCAAATCTCGTAATGTAGGTGAAAGTTCCTTAAAGAGAAAATAGATAAAGTGAATTTAACAGTCTCTAGATCTTTTTTTAAATGAAAATCTTCTTTTCTACCTGTTTAAGTCACGGTGTAAAAGCACCCGGCAGCCTCCTGTTATGCTAAAAGTAGATTTGGCTGCTAATTTGTTTATCCAGATGCCCCAGTAAAGAATCTGCCTATAATGGTGTGAAATTAGTGTTATGTATCCCGAAGTTCCTACAGGATTTTTCCAAGAAAGATACAGGGAATTCAGTTAGAGATATTCAGAGCACTGAGTGCCTTGTACAATATGCAGTATAAATTCCTGTGGGCTCTGAATGTTGTATTGTATTGTTTTTACAATGTATATAATATACCCTGTATAGCACCACATAATGCATTGGCACCACTGGTAATAAAGGTTATATAGAGAGCACTGAGTGCCCTTGTACAATATGCAGTATAAATTCCTGTGGGCTCTGAATGTTGTATTGTATTGTTTTTACAATGTATATATATACCCTGTATAGCACCACATAATGCATTGGCACCACTGGTAACTAAAGGTTATATAGAGAGCCACTGAGTGCCTTGTTCAATATGCAGTATATGATCCTGTGGGCTCTGAATGTTGTATTGTATTGTTTTTACATTATATACTCTGTATAGCACCACATAATGCCCCTGGCACCACTGGCAAATAAGGTTATATAGAGAAGCACTGAATGCCTTGTACAATATGCAGATAAAATTCCTGTGGCTCTGAATGTTGTATTGTATGGTTTTTACATTATATACCCTGTATAGCACCACATAATGCATTGGCACCACTGGCAAAATAAAGGTTATATAGGGAGCACTGAGTGCTTGTACATATGCAGTATAAGCATCCTGTGGGCTCTGAATGTTGTATTGTATTGTTTTTACATTATATACCCTGTATAGCACCACATAATGCCCTGGCCACCACTGGCAAATAAAGGTTATGTAGAGAGCACTGAGTGCCTTGTACAATATGCAGTATATGATCCTGTGGGCTCTGATGTTGTATTGTATTGTTTTTACATAATATACCCTTTATAGCACCACATAATGCATTGGCACCACTGGCAAATAAAGGTTATAAAGAGAGCACTGAATGCCTTGTACAATATGCAGTATAAATTCCTGTGGCACTGAATGTTGTATTGTATTGTTTTTACATTATATACCCTGTATAGCACCACATAATGCATTGGCACCACTGGCAAATAAAGGTTATATAGAGAGCACTGATGCCCTTGTACAATATACAGTATAAATTCCTGTGGGCTCTGAATGTTGTATTGTATTGTTTTTACATTATATACCCTGTATAGCACCACATAATGCATTGGCACCACTGGCAAATAAAGGTTATATAGAGAGCACTGAGTGCCTTGTACAATATGCAGATATATGATCCTGTGGGCCCTGAATGTTGTATTGTATTGTTTTTACATTATATACCCTGTATAGCACCCACATAATGCCCTGGCACCACTGGCAAATAAAGGTTATATAGAGAGCACTGAGTGCCATACTTTACATGCAGTATATGATCCTGTGAGTATATGGCTCTGAACATGCTGTATCAAAATGTTAATGTTAATTGTATTGCTTTAACAATGTATCTAAAATACCCTGTATAGAGCAACATAACGTACAGACAACTTGTTAATAAAGTTTATTCAGAGCAAATTAAGATCCATCCTATACTATAAAAGGCCAAGTGTGTTTGTCCGAAGCTGTCATGTGCAGTAGAGACTGTGCGCGAGGACAAACACACCTGGCCTTCTGAACTGCAGACAGCCTCAGAGTGAGAAGCGTGATGGGCCGCCGGGCGTGACGTGGACGAGGCCAGGCGGGGCCGGGGCGCCGTGCGGGCCCGTGAAAGGCCGTGCGGAGAGCTCAAAAGAGAGTGTAGGGAAAACATAAGAAAGGGGAGAGAGAGTTCAAGAGGGGAAATAGAGCAAAAGAGAGGGAGAGAGACAGCAAAAGAGAGGGGAGAGAGAGATAAAAAAAAGGGGAGATAGAGAGAGCAAAAGAGAGGGGAAGGTAGATTAAAAGAAAGGGGAGAGAGAGAGATCAAAAGAGGGGAGATAGAGGCAGCAAAAGAGAGGGAGAGACAACAAAAGAGAGGGGGAGGGAGAGCAAAGAAAGGGGAGAGAGAGGTCAAAAGAGGGGAGATAGAGAGAGCAAAAGAGAGGGAGAGAGACAGCAAAAGAGAGGGGAGAGAGAGCAAAGAAAGGGGAGAGAGAGATCAAAAGAGGGGAGATAGAGAGAGCAAAAGAGAGGGTGAGGGAGAAAAAAGAAAGGGGAGAGAGATCTAAAGAGGAGAGATAGAGAGAGCAAAAGAGAGGGAGATAGACAGCAAAAGAGAGGGGGGACAGCAAAAGAGAGGGAGAGAGAGCACAAGACAGGGGGAGAGAAAGAGCAAAAGAATGGGGGAGAGAGACAGCAAAAGAGAGGGGGGGAAGATAACAAAATAGAGGGGAGAGAGAGATCGCAAAAGAGAGGAGGGAAAGAAAGTTAAAAAAAGGGGAGAGAGAGAGAGCAAAAGAGAGAGGGGATAGAGAAAGCAAAATAGAGGGGGGAGAGAGAGAGCAAAAGAGGGGGGATAGAGAGAGCAAAAGGGAGGGGGGAGAGAGCAAAAGAGAGGGGGAGAGAGAGAGCAAAAGAAGGGAGTTATTGAAAGCAAAAGAGGGGGGATAGAGAGAGCAAAAGAGAGGGAGAGACAGAGCAAAAGAGAGGGGGGAGACAGCAAAAGAGAGGGAAAGAGAGAGCAAAAGAGAGGGGAGAGAGAGACAGCAAAAGAGAGGAGGGAAAGAGATAAAAAGAAAGAGGAGAGAGAGCAAAATAGGGGGAATGAAGACAGCAAAAGAGAGGGGGGTGAGACAGCAAAAGAGAGGAGAGAGCAAAAGAGGGGGGATAGTGAGAGCAAAAGAGAGGGAGAGAGAGAGCAAAAGAGGGAGGATAGAGAGAGCAAAAGAGGAAGAGAGAGAGCAAAATAGAGGGGGAGAGAGAGAGCAAAAGAGGGGGGAGAGCGCAAAGAAGGGGGAGAGAGCGCAAAAGGGGGAGGAAAAGAGAGGGGGAGAGAGAGAGCAAAAGAGAGGAGGGGGAGAGAGAGCAGAAGAGAGGGGGGTAGAGAGAGAGCAAGGGGTGGAACCGCTGTACTGCAAAAATTGGCCCGTGTACACGGGTTTTAGGACTAGTAGGTTATAAACAGCAAATGTTCCTGGGGGTACACGGATATAAACTTGCTATATGAACATGTTTGTGTTCTTTATATGGTTCTTAAGTTGTATATAATATACCTGTATTGTACTG